>NC_059362.1:46081091-46201091 GCF_019703515.2 Myxocyprinus asiaticus | reverse complement strand
TTCGTATGCTTTACTACTTTTTTTTTTTTATCTTCATATCATCAAGAACATTTTTAATGTTTACGCTGCTCTTTTTCCATACCATGCCTAATATTTCCTTTTTGTATTCCATGGAAAACTGTGAAAATAAAAAATTGAGTAAACTTAAAAAAGTAAAGCAACCAGCTGCAAAGCATTTTTGAGTTAACAGAACTTTAGGCAAATAAGTTGTACCAACTTAACAATTCAAGTTGGATTGTAAGTTCCATGAACTCAATATAATAAGTTCAGCCAACTCAAAAATAGCAATTATTATTATGTTCAATAAACTTGCATTTTTAAGTACAGCTGTCCATAATTTTTTATATTTTTGAAAATTATATGAAAAGATATTCTTTTTTTAGGCAGATCTACATTTCTACATAAAATCATGCATCAGTCCCACCAAGACACCAAATAGTTGGTCCAACTTAAAAGATGGTGTAACAAGTACTTCAAACTTTTAGAAGTTAAGTCATACAGGTTTGGAACAACATCAGGGTGGGTAAATGATGACATAATTTTAAATTTTGGTTCGTTCTATTGCATTAACTTCTATTTTTATTTACTTTGTTAACCCTTGTGCAACCTTCGGGACATTTTTGTATTTTTAATATTTGTTTTCTTGATCATTTTAGCTGTGTTAATACCAACGGCATAAATTTGGTCAAAGGTGTGTATTTTTGGGGGAATATTAATATTTCAACCTCAGTTCCTATAATACATCTATAATACACTGTGTACACAAAATAGTTACACTCAGGACCTTCTGGACAAAAATGTCCCCATTGAAACCCATTAAAACTGTAATATTTGATCCCAGTGCCATTAAAGCATCAAATCATGAATTCTATGATATTATGCTTTCATTCAAGAGCCCTGGCTTCAAAATTAACATTTTAATATTTTCCACCAGATGGCACCATTTTTCTCATGTTTAGCCTATGGAGCAAATACAAGCTTTCCCCCTATTCTCTGTTTGCTGTATTATAGAGCACTGCAGGACAATTGAATAAATGATGCAGATAAAATTGTATGTGTGTGTTGGTATGTATGTCAGTGTGTTTTGTATGTGTGTATTGAGAAATGTGTGTGGGTTTAAAAAACAACAGTGGCATTATATAAACAAACTGGCATTTAAAGGGTTAAAATCCTGAAAATGAATGAATATTTGGTAGTTATGATCAGGACTGATGTTGGTTAAAAACATTAATTCACTGAAAGTGGAAAATAATATTCATATATAATATTTTAATGGCCGTTTTTTGACGTGGACATTTTTGTCCTCTAAGGACCTCTGAGTAACTTTTTTAAATTGACGCACAAGGGTTAAAATACGTTTGCCTGATTGTTATTTTATTTTATTTTAGTAAAGTATTTTCTTTGCAGTTTTTGTCATGATAATAAAGCACATTGAATTGAAAAAGCCTCCAGGCATTCGAGAGGCGTATTGTGCCAAAACGTCGGTGCAGTTTGGAGCTGATGGGCGTGGACATCAGATCCCCAAAACAAGCGGTTTTGCTAGTGGAGTTTCACTCCAGTGCGCTCGCTCGTGAATAACGGAGCAGATATCCACGTCGTTACGCACAGAGTCACCCGAACCTGCGGATCGGATCTCAAGTTTGCTCGGTTTCCACGTCTGCAAACTTCGCCATTTTATTAGGAGAACTGGAGCGCGGTCATGAGTATTAACGGCTCGCAGCGCGGGCTCAACATGACGGTTCGCCGCACCGGATCACGGAGCGATGAGAACGCGCCCGCGTATCCGTATGCGCGCAGCGAGATGGTGGTGCAGCGTGGGGATAATGGATACGCGCAGGAATATATGGAGTCAGGATACAGCCACAATCTCTCCAGACAATCCATTAGTGCCGGTCAAGTGTGAGTATACATTTGTTTACACTTCTTAAATATGATGGTGTCCATGTAATGCATTCTACATGCTCATCCAATGAAGTCAAATTTTGTAAAACTTTTTTAGTGATAATGCAGCATGGACACTGTAATGCGAAGTATTTTTTTATTTCTTGGTTTGTTTTATTTATTTACATGTTTACTAAAATTTAGAAATAAGGGTTTAGCAGAATTGGGTATAGTGGTCCTACGTTATACTGCACTATAACACTAAAGAAGTTCAAATATCCAAATATTTTATATATAACATTATGGTTAATATTTTTTGAAGATATGTGCATATTGAAATTCCACTATGACTTGGGAAAATATATGTTACATATATGAAAACGGGCATATTTGTAGTGTTTTGAAACATATGTTGCATATATGTACAAGTATGTGACTTTTTAATATGTGTGCATGTGTTTTACATATATTGCATAAATTAGATTTCTGCATTGGATATAATTGGTACTTAAAAGGCGAAAATAAGTTTGACCTGTTCTCTCAAATATATTCTGTTCAGTGTGAGGTTGTGTAAATGTAGACCTCTACTGCAGGTGTTTTGTGCTTTGTACATGTAACATAATCCCTGTTGATACTCAGTAGAGTCTTTGTTTTCCTTTCTACAAGACTTTACGACTTACTTTTGGTTCCTCACGTATTGTGCAATGGTGAAAAACATTTGCATGAACTTTCTGTAAATCTACTGAGAAATAATTTATTATCTTGTGGGAAAAGTCAATGCCTGTGGTATCCAGTGAGTCATCCGGCAGCTACTGGCCATAAAAATGAATTATTACTCTCCAGTGTGTTCATTTGCATGTTTTTAGACACATTTGCACATCTGAGGTAGTTTAGAAGTATCTGGTTTCTATTTGTTTACTGTTATAATTTTATTTGTGGAGCAGATGCACTAAAACATTAATTCTGGTCCAACTTTATGTCACTTGAGTGTTAAAATTCCTCTCAAGATCTTGTGAAGTACAGTCTTTTTGTTTTTGCTTTTAATATTTTCCCCCACTTTTCATCCATTATTAACCTTTCTTGCGATCGTTAAAATAAAAATAGTTCCAATATTTTGTCATTTCTCTTTTTGTCTTACATTTCACATTTCTTCTGGAAAATTATTTCATTTCATAATTGCTTTGTTGAAGGTTAATTGACTTTTTTTTTTTTACTGTGTCTTCGCTAGAGGTTGACCGATATATCGGCTTTACCGATTAATCGGTGCCGATAGTTGCTTTTTGGAAGTATCGGTTATCTCCGTGTTCCTCTGTGGCCAGTGCAATGTTCATCCATATTTTATCCTCACTTCAATGCATATTTTGTTATTTTGATTAGATAATCTAGTGTTCTAAATTAAAGCAGGGGCATGCAAAGAAAAACGCAATATCATCTGGTAAAATATAAATATACGCAAAACCCTTCATCTGGTGAATATAGGCTCTAAAAAGCTTAATTTGGTTAACCCTTAAATATAGAGCATTGTAACAGGGTCAGGTCTCTGTTATTTCAAAATAAGAGTCCCTGGTGTGTTTTGGGCTTGTTTATAGTGAAAAGTCACCTGTAATGCATTCATTATTTTTCTGGTTATTACTGCGATTTTGGTTGAACAATAAACTGCATCTGGGATTTTATTTATTTTGGACTCTTGTAGCCTCACTGTCTGTGTCCTTCATAGGAAGGAAAGAACATTGATGAGTACTCTTCAGATTTGCCAGGGGGTTTTGTGGGCTTAAACTATTTAGACATCCAATCCTACTGATTTACCAGTCCCCTTTACACCAAATATATCCTAGCTTGTGGATATACAGTAGTTATTATGTATACTTAGACATATGGAAATATAGACATCTAACTGTTTGTTGTCGTATGTCATATCTGTCTATATGTTTTCGACTCTGTATTGTATGTATTGTTTCACTTGGTTTATGTAGGTATTTCTCTAATCCTGTCCACCTTTTTGTATCTTTGTGTTATTTATTCTATTTGTTCGTATTTTTTTGTTGGTTTTTTTTTTTGCTGAAAAAAAGGAAGGAAAGAAAGATTATTATTTAATTTTTTTTACATTCTATAAATTGATTTAAAAAAGTATCGGTTGATTAATCGGTTATCGGCCTTTCACATCACCTTAGTTATCGGTATCAGCGGTCGACCTCTAGTATTGGCTGCAGTTGTAACTATTAAAGTAGTTTTCTTAATCACGTTATCTGGTGTGTAATTATAACCTGACAAGTGTTAAATAAAAATAGCTAAAATATTTATTTAAACTCAAGTCCTCAATTCTGGCATTTTATAGCTCTTATCTGTTACGGGTAAATTACTTGAAAAAGTAATCCACTGCGGATTACTTCTCTATAAATTGTTATCAAATGACTTCACTTTTTCACCTGCTTAATAAGTAATCACATTACTAATTACTTTACTTTTAATTACATATTCCGCTGAACGAGTTCAGAATAATGTCTATATTTCCTCCTCTTTGTCACATACTTCAGAAACGCATACAGATGCACATGTGAACATAATCCATATTTGAAATGTATTTTACATAAATAATCTTATTTTATAAATATATGTAACTTTTATTGACCTTAACTGAAAGTCTGAAAACTGTAATCTGATTATAAGAATTTAAAATGTAATGAGTTACACTACTTTGGGCAAAAAAGTAATTAGATTACAGTAACTAATTACTTTGTTCACCCAACACTGCCTCTTACGGACAGTATGGACAGTTTACTCAATGCTCAGCTACTTAAATATAAATAGTTTACCATTTTAAATACCACTGCAGTAAAAGTACAGCAGTACTCCTGAGATTGATTAAAAATAACATGTTAAGATCAGGTTGAGTGCAAAAAGGTGAGATATGAGAATTATCTTTAGTGTGAAAAAGCTGTTAAATAAACCACAATGAATCATCTGTTTTTCCAACAGATTGTTTTACTGAAATGTACAGCATGATGCCCTCAGGTTGGGTTAAAGGGATAAAGAGTTGTCTTCAAATAAGTACTTACTGCAAAAAACATATTTTATGGATGTGAAATGATATTTTCAATCTACATGAAATGCCTTTTGCAACCCATTGTACTTCTGTAATCTGATGTGCTGTGATGAATCAGGATATTCAACAGGATAAATGCAGGGTGGGACTTGATTTTATCCATTGGGAATTGATTGGATGGTGAAAAGTGTCTCTATATGACAGGTGGTTGAAAAATAAGAGGGCTTGATGAGCCGAAAAAAGATGTTGTCTATCAGAAGACATCACTGACTAAATGAACATCTCTTCTCACTAGATCCAACATGAGTTCCATACAACAGCAGATATCATTTCTACAGAGCCAGTGTCAAGATTTCCTGGACAAGGCAGCATACAGTTTACAGAATGTGAGTATGATGCATGCATATATGATCTTGACTGCATAATATGGATGTAGTGCAATGTCAAAGGCCAACGGTAGAGTTCACAGGGTCATAAATGTTCTGCAGAATTCATGAGAATTTGATTTGTGCAACAGGAATGTGATTCTTTTTGCAGTCCACACTAGCAAACACACACACACATTTAATTAAAATGCATCGTCTTCCTAATCAAAATCAAGGTAGGTGTTTACTGCATGTTTAAAACTGCTGTAGGGTCCAACAGCATGACCAGAAACTTTGCACACAATGAATGATGCCAAAATTTAGTTATTTGGAGTCTGTTAGTGTGACGCCAGCTTTACACTTTAATATAGCAAGCACTTGCCAAAACAGCAAGCTCAAATCAGATTGGGCGACTAGAATGCATGGATTTCTACATGGAAAAAATTATTTTGTGGTGAAGTAAATATAGCAGAAAAGATTAAATGCTTTCTACAAGCCTGAACTTAAAAATATTAAGTAAATTCTACATTTGCACTCAATTCAAACATGTAAAAATTCATGCTCAAGCTTATAAGTAGATATTATTTATAGTGCTGTTAATTCAGTGCGATTGATCATATAAAAAAATAGCACGTTAATAAAATTAATAAATTTGATCTTGTTCCCGGACCGTAATAAGAAAGATTTCTGAGCAATTCAAACTTGCAGTACCACCTGTTTTCTCCAGGGGGCAGTAAGCGAAACTCCAGTTATATAAACACGAGGACGTGTTCTTGCGTTCAAAACACAGCTTGATGGAGCGCAAATTAAACTATGGGATCTCAAGATGTGTTTTTCTAAGTATTAAACTATGTTTAATTTGCAACCAAAGTGAGACGCTCCAAAAGCGTCCGTCTGACGCAGGTGTACATTGACACGTTCTTAGAAAAGCCCTCATAATAAATCTCAGACTGATTGACAAATTCAATTGCAGAATGGATTGATGTGAACTGTAGGCCAATGATTGGTATCTCAGCGAGTATTGACACTGACTATCACCCCTGGAGTCACGAGTTCGAATCCAGGGTGTGCTGAGTGACTCCAGCCAGGTCTCCTAAGCAACCAAATTGACCCGGTTGCTAGGGAGGGTAGAGTCACATGGGGTAACCTCCTCATGGTTGTGATTAGTGGTTCTCACTCTCAATGGGGTGTGTGGTAAGTTGTGCGTGGATCGCGGAGAGTAGCATGAGCCTCCACATGCTGTGAATCTCCACGGTGACATGCACAACGAGTCACGTGATAAGATGCGCAGACTGACGGTCTCAGAAGCGGAGGCAACTTGTTATCTTTACAATGCGTCATCATGTGTCAATCCTTAAGTAGAAAATCTTGTCATATTTATTCGCTAATTTGAGTCAATTTCACTGGTAAAAAAATAAGTACATTTTACTTTTTGAATCTGGTTTTTGAGCTTGAATAATTAATGAGCTTGCATGGTTTCATTATTTGCAAGTTTATTTGTACAGTTTTGATTTTGTTGTTACATTTGGTTAAAATTAATCGTTTATGAATCGTTTAATCGATCTGTTGATTGTTTCCATCAGTGAAGTATTGAAGTTTGCATGCTTGTAAATCATTTGTAGGTCGATTTCCCCAAATAGTGTAAACACTACTCTGCAACATTGACTCAACCAGTGAGGTGATTTCGGGGCGGGATTTGGTCGACCAATTGCAGATGGGTAGTGTTTAGTAAACATGTTTGAAAACGCACATTGTGTTGTCGCTACAGGGGGTCCACTGGGGTCCATGCCCCCTCACTTGGCCCACTGTGGCCTCCCATCTAAAACATTAAATATGACCAAACTATTATATCTTTCCCACATGTTTTCTGTTCAAAACCCATAATGTGCAACTCCATTAGCACTTGCGGATCCATGTGCATTCTAGTGTTCAGCGTTCTCTAGGGCGGCAACTAATTCACAACTAATTTCGTCGGTGACCTTTATTTGAATGATCATTTTATTACTTGCAGGTATATTTTTGAGGTATCATTGAAGAAGGATTTACCTGCGCTTAAGCGTCACATAAAAACAAACCAACCTGTGGCTGGTCACTTAACATTATCAATCAAACAAACATAGTATAATGACAGTTCGTATGAGATGGCGAAATCGTAAGATATCGTACTACTTTTATTCCTGTAGAGACCAACCAATCAACCAACAGAATTTAAAATCAATACAATACAAGCGTCAAATTTTAGCTAGCCTCCTATACAACTCTTTATTTTAAAGGGATAGTTCACCCAAAAATGAAAATTCTCTCATCATTTCCTCACCCTCATGCCATCCCAGATGTGAATGACTTACTTTCTTCTGCTGAACACAAATGAAGATTTTTAGAAGAATATTTCAGCTCTGTAGGTCCATACAATGCAACTGAATGGGTGCCAGAAATTTGATGCTCCAAAAAGCACATAAAGGGAGCATAAATGTAATCCATACGACTCCAGTGGTTTAATCCATGTCTTCAGAAGCGATTTGATATGTGTGGGTGAGAAACGTATTAATATTTTAGTCCATTTTTGCAAGAAATTCTTCTCCCTGCCCAGTAGGGGGCGATATGCATGAAGAATGTGAATCACCAAAAACACAAGAAGAAGAAGAATGTGAAAGTTAAAGTAGAGATTGACTGAGCAGGGAGGAGAATGTATAGTACAAATTTACTAAAATTTTGATCTGTTTCTCACCCACACCTATCAAATCGCTTCTGAAGACATGGATTAAACCACTGGTGTCATATGGATTACTTTTATGCTGACCTATGTGATTTTTGGAGCTTCAACATTTTGGCACCCATTCATTTGCATTGTATGGACCAAAAGAGCTGAGAAATTTTTCTAAAAATCTTCATTTGTGTTCTACAGAAGAAAGAAAGCCATACACATCCGGGATAGCATTAGGATGAGTAAATGATGAGAGAATTTTAATTTTTGGGTGAACTATCCCTTTAAGAAAGGAAACGTCGGTGAACATCTTTGGTTACTCATTCCATATTTATTTATACAACTGATGTATGCCTATAACCTGTAATATACTTCCCCATGGTCTCGTTCAAACCTCCACATAAACAAGACCCGATGTCGCCCACTGGCCTGAACTGACATGAGGGAATGTTTGGATATGCTGATCCTGTGTTTTTCTGACTGGCCATTTCCATTGTTCTGTGTGTGTGTTCTGCAGGGGAATGATTCGCGCGCTCTCGCTGAAGCCGATAACTATCTGGCGTCTGCTTCTGATGTCAGCGAACAGCTCAGAGGCTTCGCGTTTGACCTCAGTCAACAGAATGTGCCCACTGAAAACATCATGCGGAGGTGAGACTCACACGTGTGTCAGTTCATACGCACACACTTGTTTTTATGTCATGGTTGGAACTTCCTACTGACTTCATTTGTTATTAAATTGAGGAAATTAATTTACACACAAATGCAAAATCGGCCAAGCATTTGTGTCTTTGTTTGCATACTTGTGTTGAATATGTTTCTGACCTAAAAGTGCTTGTCATGGCATACCTTTAATGTAACATTATATTCTCTCTCACTGTTTAAGGGTCAACGTCGTGAAGCTCATTTTTTGTCCTGATTTATGAAGTTATTCAAAAATGCATTAAATAATGTCAATATTACTAAATGCGATTCATACAAAACAATTGCTTGAATACACCTCTGCTATGATGAACATATTTCTGAGTTCAAATGTATTTTTATATATATATATTTTTTATGGGGCTTAAAGTCAGGTGGTATAACCATCCAGAGTCCAGACACCGGACACAAAAAAAAAAAAAAAACTATATATATCTCTTAAAAGATACTGTATGTTGGTAGCACTTTCTATGAAGCCCATATTTATAATACATTGTAAAGGCATTATTAATTTAATTCCTTACATTTATATAGCACTTTACATAGTATAAGGGAACTCTCCTCAACCACCACCAGTGTGCAGCATCCACCTGGATGATGCAACAGCAGCCAGTTCAGGGATGGGGATTGTTAGGAGGTCGTGGGGGGAATTTGGCCAGGACACCGGGATTACACCCCTGCTCTTTACAAGAAGGGATTTTTAATGACCACAGAGAGTCGGGACCTCGGTTTAATGTCTCATCTGAAAGACGGTGCTTTTTTTATAAAATGTGTCCCCGTCACTCTACTGGGGCATTAGGACCCACACAGAGTGCAGGGTGAGCACCCACTGCTGGCCTCCCGAATACCTCTTCCTGCAGCAACCACAGTTTTCCCAGGAGGTCTCCCATCCAGGTGCTGGCCAGGCTCAACCCTGCATAGCTATAGTGAGCAACCAGGCAGGAGCTGCAGGGTGATGTGGTGTAGTGGACTAAAGCACATAACTGGTAATCAGAAGGTTGCTGGTTCAATCCCCACAGCCATCACCATTGTGTCCTTGAGCAAGGCACTTTAGTCCAGGTTGCTCCAGGGGGATTGTCCCTGTAATAAGTGCACTGTAAGTCGCTCTGGATAAAAACATCTGCTAAATGCATAAATGTAAATGTGATATGGCTACTGGCATATTAATTAATAATGCATTATAAATGTCTCATAATACACCTTATAATATTTTATAATTTCTCATAAATAGTTGTAACCACAAATATATTACATTATAATACTTACCTATTCATAATTATACTTAGAGTATAATTAATTATAACACAAGCAACATCCAATTTTATCTGCAGAAGTTATAATATAATAGTGACTAAATCAATTCTTATAAGATATTTATAAGTGGTTATAAGACATTGCAAGTCATGCTGGACGTTATAAACATCACACATGCACACAATACAAAATAACACACATTCAATGTACATTTTGAGATATTACGGAAAACACTTGTAAAGCTACAAGGTTAAAATACATCAGAAACTCTCTCTGGATGATGATCACACATGCAAGAGTAATAAAAAATCAGATTGATTTTATACTGAACTCTATTCAATAACCTTTAATGATTGTGCATCTTATTTGGAGACTTATTTCATAAATAATTTCCACTGAATAAGTTTGACTTGTTTTGTATGTTACACGTTTATGTTATGGCTGTTTATAAGAAGATATTGCTTTTGTAACTTTACTTAAAGCAGGTAAAGAACACTTATAATATGATTATACTATACAGCACTTATAACATTAACTTTATTAACTTCTGCTGTGTTAAAATGGGATGTTGCTTGTGTTATAATGCATTATACTCTAAAGTATAACTATAAATAGTGGAAGTCTTATATTGTATTATAACTAGTTATAATTATTTATGAGAAGTTATAACATATTATAAGGTGTATTATGAGACATAATGAATGCAGTATAATACCTTTACAATGCATTATAAATATCGGCTTCATAGAAAGTGTTAACAATATGTTTAAAAATTTACTTGAAATAATAAAGTTGTGTACACTCTCATATTGAGCCCCTCAGAGGACAGGGCGGGAATTTGTTTTCTGAAATTTTTTTGCTTGGCCTCGCAATAAATTTACCATGGTTTTACGACAGTAACCATATTTTCATTATGATATTCGGAGTAAAATCATAGTGATAAAACAGGAAAGTGAAAACTCTGGTAATAAAAATAGTAATTTTGTGGTTATGGTTTTACGATACAAATACTATATTGTAACTATGGTTTTACTATAGTAATATTGTATACTGTAGTAACCATAGTTTTTGGCGGTTTTACTGTAGTATTTTTGTAGTAACAAATAAAAAGTAAGTTAAGTAACCATGTTTTTTTTTGTGGAGAAAACCATGGTTTTTATACAGTATACTGTATTCATATAGTAACCATGGTTTTACTATAGATTAACCTCTTCAACTCTGAAGCATTTTTGGGCTGCCACAAGCCATTTTTCACACTCAAATTTAAAAGCTCACCATTTACACATTTTGTGGACTAACTGCCAAAAATTGGTAAAATTTTTTTCAGAAACCAGAAAAATAAAAAAAAGTCTCCAATTATTCATAAATAATAGTGAATATGTTTAAAATCTTATTATAAATAGAATTTTAAACAAATTTGTAGTTGTTGTCCTAACTTTGTAAGTATGTAATTCTGGTTCTGTTCACCCCGTCTCCCTCCAAATACTCTTATTTTATTCCACTAGATGACAGGAAGCACTAGCAATTTTTCCTCTATCACCTTCAGTCACAAAATGCCGATCTGAAATGTAGGTGGCGCTCTAACACATTTTAGCCCTCACAGATGTGCTCGTCCATAGACATTCAGTCTAATTTTCAGTTCATGCACCACCCTCATTGTTTTGTCGAATATCTCGGCCTCTGAGTGGACTAGAAACTCAATCTAGATGTCATTAGAAAGCTGAGATCCTCCCTTTTGATGATGTATAACATCGTTTATAGTCAATAACATATATTTCTGATGATTTGTTTAGCATGCTTTTCCTGCGGGATTGCATATTTTGTTATGGATATCTAAGATATAACATTGGATTATTCACACAAGCAAGTTCGCAGACAAGTAAAAATGGCTCATTTTTTAGAGTATTTCCACAGGTAAAAGCAGATTTAAAATTTTTAGCTATTTGGGGCTTACAGCAGCAGTTATCGGTGCATAAAAGAGACGTTTGTATTTGATGACTTACAGAAATCATATTTCACTTTGTGATTCTTTTGAAAATCTTTCAAACTGTGGTATTAGTGCAATAAAATAAATTGAGTCAGTCACATTCCTGAGAATAATAGCTTTTATTTGATATATGACTTGTCTATTTAGGTGCTATTTTAAAGACTTTTATATTCATATTAATATTTATACCACATGACCACTAGGTGGCGCTTATTTGCGATGCGGATGTTTTAAGGCCTTATTTTGTTATTTTAAGTAATATAAATGCAGAAGTGATAGTTATCTATGAAAAGTTCAGATTCTATGCTTTTAAATGATGCCTCATATGCCTGACTTACTGTATGTATACGGGGACTTGAGCATTTTAAGCGTAAACTTTTTTCAGGATATAGCGCCACCTTTTGGACCCGATGGTGGGTCCACAGAGTTTAGGAGGTTAACCATGGTAATTCTTGTGGTTATTATGGTTTTACTACAAATAACATGGTTAAAATATGGTTACTGTAGTAAAAACATGGTACATTTTTTGCGAGGGAACACAAAACTATTATTAAAAAACTCCTTCCCTGTCCTTTAAAGGGCTCCGTACTCTCATGTATTCAAGGTGCAAGAAAAGTATTTTAATACCTTTTACTTGATGGTTACACCACATTTTAAAGTCATTAAATCCTTTTTATTTTGTAGAAATCAGAATAGAAAATGCTAGAAATGGTTTAAAAAAATGAACGAAACCAACACGGATACGAAGATTACATTTCTACAAACCTGATACGTGTTTAAAGCCATTTTTTCTTTTTCAAGATTTCTCATTTTAATCACCTTGGACAACCTTATTTGTCAGTGACTCATAATAAAACATAGGGTAAATTATTTAAAATGAATTCTAGCGGGGTGTTTAATGTGCAGTGATTAGCTTGTGTATTATTTACAGCTACTTTTGTATTTTATTTCATAGGTAATGTTAATTTAGCATGAAGGTAAGGTAAAAAGGAGGCGAATGTTGTTTTACTTTGAAGTGCATATTTTCACTGTAACATTCTCTTGTTCTCTCTGTGTGTTTACAGTGTGAATATATTTACGGATCAGATCAGAGAGCTCAGTGCTGCTCTAAACGGCCCTCAACAACAGAAGTGGACCACCAGAACGATCAGACGCAGCGTGAGTCGAGAGGAACCCAACAGATACTTCACTGAGGCCATGGGCTGGATTACACAACAGAAGGTACACAACATCATCTCTGCACCTCACAGCTGTTTAAGAGCTTATAAACATGTTGCATAGCCTTACTCAGGCACGACGTGACACGTTCCCGGAACATATTTGTGTTTAAAGGAATATTTCACCCAAAAGTGGATGCATTTGGTCATCTTTTACTCACCCTCATGTTGTTCCAAACTTGTTTGACTTTCTTTTTTCCGTGGAGCACAAAAGATGTTTAGTAGAGAATGTTCATGCTGCTATTTTCCATACAGTGAAAGTGAATGGGGACTGATGCTCATGAGCTACAAAGAGGACAAAAATCCTTGTCTTGTGCGCTCTATTCCAGGTCTTCTGAAGCCATACGGAAGACAGATATTTAAGCTGTTATTCACTGAAAATCTTCTCTGCTGCAGCTCTCAAATGAAACATGGCGGCATTAGACAATTGGTCACGAGAGACGCGAGAATCAATGGCATTTGAGCGTCAGTGGAGGGGAAGATTATCAGTGAATAACGACTTAAATTTCACTCTGTTGCTCACACAAAGGATTCATGTGACTTTAGAAGAGTTGGAATGTGCCGTACGATTCATATGGGCTACTTTTAAAGCATTTTATTGTGCTTTTTTATACTTTTTGGAGCTCTGTTTACATTTACTTTCATTGAAAAGTTAGAGTTAAGCAGTGTCAGGAATTAAGGGGGGCTTGGGGCAAAAATGCCACCAAAAATGCCCCATAATTCAATACGTAGGTGCAAAAAATGCCTTAGTAATTAATTGTTCTATTTTTTATTTTTAACATATGAAATACTGTAGTTCTTAATATTTTATTATTGTTATATCATGGCATAAAATATAAGTAATTTGATTAAATAATTAGGGTAAGAGGTATTAAATTCTCAATCCTAAGAATTTGTATTAATGAATTAATTAAATTGACATATTTGACATAAATGAATGAGACACAGTTTGTTGGTTAGACAAAAATAAATCCCATCATAAAGATAAAAATGGGGGCAAATATAATTTCTGACACTGTTACAGTTTGTTATTTTGGACAGACCGGCTGAGAGGGAAAAATGAAAGAAAAACTGTGACCAAAGTGCGAACAAAACGAATCCCGGCAAGCATTAAACTGAGATTAGTCTGTGGCGTCCTGCCAAGAAACACTTTAAGTCCTTCACAGTAAAAACACAGCAGTAAATCAGATTCCACACACCCTAGAAACACTGTTTGCCTGACTCAAACTACATACAGTACCCTCCATTACTGAGATGTTGTCACATGAATTCACATGACAGAATGACAGGACCGTGACACTATTAAAATATAATTAGTCAAATTAATATTTTCGTTATGTACCTAGATAAAAATTCCTCTGGATAATTAACAGCACTAGCTGGGAGAGAATTTCTTTCATATGTAAGCAAAAGGGACATTAACTGAAATATACCCAAATGAATACCCATATCGAATCGAAATCGAATTGAATCGAGTGCTTGTGAATCGGAATCGAATCGGGAAATCTGAATCAATACCCAGCCCTATTTCGCAAGTTTTTACACACAGTTTTTCAAAGTAAATTTTAATGGTATAAAATGTAGTACTTAACTTCGTGACATAATATTGACTAAAGTAAGTACATTTTACATGGTACTTAAATATATTTAGTATAAGTTAAATGAACATTTTATTGGAACGTTTCACATTTCGAATTTTCCTTATAAACACATATTTAGTCATTTACCACATGACATAAGGAAGCCTTCAACATGGAAGCTTAAGGCCGAAACATACTTCACGCAAGTACGCAAATGCAAGCGCTTGGCCAATGCATGGTCCCATTGTACATACATTACGTGCGCTCTTGCGCTGCTCTGCAGTTACAAACCTCTGACCACAAGAGGGCAGTAGATCTTTTTCCCATTTTACTTTTTTGCGCTCTATTATCATGTAGTAATAGACTGATATACTGTAATGATTGATGAATGTCTAGTTCTTTTTGAAGTTGTTTTTAATTAACGTTCTCTCAAATGTGTGTGTGCAGCGATTGATTGAGACATCATCATGGGGAGAAGACATGTTGGCCATCGAGCAGCAGATTACCAATCACATTGCCTTCCAAAGCTCCATTCAGAGGAGTGTGGTGGTTGACCGAGCTCGAGCAGATCTGGTGAGGGAACACACATGTGGTGTCTGCAATCATAACAGCTATTTGACATTTTTGTGCAGTCTTTCAAATGCGCTCAGATAAGTGTATGAATTCATGTTCTTACTTTAGATGCGAGCTAAAGACCAAAACGCAGATGTAAACAAATCCTATCTGAACAAAATGGAACAAGAATGGGACAGTCTGCAGGTAAGACCAGTTTAAATTAAGTACAAACATACACAGTCCAGCTAAAAACACTTTTGTAAGTGAGAAAAGACAAGCTGAATGCATCATGATTTGTTACTTTTCAGAAAGCGTCGTACCAGAGAGGCATTCAGCTGCAGGAACTGAGGACCATCATCGAGGAGATATCCAATCAGATCATGTGGGTGAATGACAGAGAGGAAGAGGAGCTGGTGTTCGACTGGGGCGATAAAAACATTGACGCCTACATCCTGAAAAAAGAGGAGAGCTTTTCAGTAAGACCAGATGCAAACACATACAAACAGCCTCACGGTTAACGCAAATATTTCTGGTTATTTTCAAACTAATGTCCATTTACTGTGTTTATGGCATGTTGTTGTTAACCCTTTAAGCTCTGAAGGTGTTTTGAAAGATTTCCTGTTTCAGGGGCTTACCCAAAATTAAAGGCTTATAACTTGACAAAAAAACTAAACAAGGAGGGTCAAGTGTTTGGTATCGTTGTAAAGAAAACTTTTCACATTTTTAATGATATACACCAATCAGCCACAACATTAAAACCACCTGCCTAATATTGTGTAGGACCCCCCCCGCAGTTACAGAAATACTCAAACCAGCCCATCTGGCACCAACAATCATGCCACGGCCCAAACCACTGAGGTCACATTTTTCCCCATTCTGATGGTTGATGTGAACATTATGTTGGGCCTCATGTATTCAGATGGAAGACAAAGGCAGGCCTAACAGTCGTAAAACCTAACTCAGCCCCCACACATTCCATGTCGTAAATTATACTGATAAAAATCAAACAAAGGGAGTCCAAAACAGACTACAAACCCATGAAGCCTTGCTCACTAAAGGATCGAGCGCTCAACTCCTATTGGATGAGGCACACAACAGAACGTCCCTCAAACATGACATCATCAGGAGTTCAAATAATTCTGAAATGCTTAAAGATTTCGCTTCCAGCGACTTCGTTCACCGAATAAAGACGTAGCTTTTTGCTGCTCTCCGGTGCAGCCTCGTGGCACAAGGGAGTAATGTCCAACTTGAAACTGTAGCCATACAATCTCCATCTCGCTGGACGAGTTGAGATTACTCTGTGTTCAACCGAACACTCTAACGGATCCGAAGGAGACCGCCGAGCAATTCGCATCTTCATCCGTTGGCCTACAGAAGTGAAGAGATTAAAGATTTCTCTTCCATCTTCAATCAAGTCGACATTTCAGAGTTCTCCGCCAGCCCGCCGACAATCAACAGCCGTACCGCCCGCCGACAGAGCGAGGAAACGGCCTCCCGTCATCACACGAGCCTCAAGGAACCGGGTCAAAGTTAAAGGACGGAGGAAAACACATTCTACCTGTGTCCTCATGGGATTCAAGTAAGAGGTTTACGTCTGGGCAGAGATAGAATATTATAGTGTGTTATTCTTGTGTTTCAAGGTTTTTGCTTGTACAGTTTACGGACCGCCATGTCCGCTCATTATTAATACTCAGGGTATTAATTATCACGAATTTGTTTTGCTGTATTGTGGTCCAACCAAATTGGATTGTTGTGCAATTTCGCCGTCGCGGGTGAGACAGAAACTAAGTTCATCCATTAGAGTCAAATAACATGGGACTTTTACGAGCCCCGCTCGTAAAACCACGTCTCTGAGTGATGAACACGGCTGCTTTCTCTCCCGCTATCGCGAAATCAGCTTTCGGGCTGTCACTTAATAATCTCTCTCTCTCTCTCTCTCTCACTAACCACACTGACACACACACACCTTATGTGTTATAGGATTATTTTATTTCCATATCTAATCATATCACTGTTTAGTTTGTAGTTGTAAGTCGGAAGTTTATTGACTGCATTGTATTAATTATTAATTGATATTACTGCATAAATAAACTTTGTTTATATTACAAAGAGAAGTGTTTTGGTTTGTTTTGCATACGCCTGTGTCGTGCTGACGGGATGTCAGCGCTCGGATTCAAACCTTCATTCATTGTTTTTTTTCCCGAAAATCGATATTCTTCGGATGTCGATTTTCCTAAGAAAACAATCTAATATTGAGACTGTTTTACTATCTGGTTATTAGTCCCTGATTCCAGGGTGGTGCCCCGTCAATGTTAATCCTTATTAATATTCTATTGATTTTTGATAATTGATAATTATCTTTGATTGAATTTGAATGACCAATAAGCTAGTGTTAATTTTAATTAATGTTTCATCGATGTTAACAATTAACGACTATCTTTGATAATTGTTGATTTAAAGGATTAAAAAAAGCTAACACTGATTCTCATCAATGTTCTATTGATTTTAATAATGAATAATTATCTTTGATAATTATTAATTATTGCTAATAAACAAACTTGCTCCTAAACGTAGCGCACTACATTTACTGGAGCCCCATATGAGGTTTTAATGAGTTAGATCCAATTAATTAATTTAAATATTAATTAATAACTACAGAAATAATTATTAATTATTTCTGATAGTAACACTGATCTAAACAACCAGTAAAGCCCGACAATTAACTAAAGCTCCTGACCCGTATCTGCATGATTTTATGCACTGCACTGCTGCCACACGATTGGCTGATTAGATAATCACATGGATGATTGTTGGTGCCAGACGGGCTAGTTTGAGTATTTCTGGGACTTTCACACACAACAGTCTCTAGAATTTACTCCGAATGGTGCCAAAAACAAAAAACATCCAGTGAGCGGCAGTTGTGTGGATGGAAACACCTTGTTGATGTGAGAGGTCAACAGAGAATGACCAGACTGGTTCAAACTGACAAAGTCTACGATAACTCAGATAACCGCTCTGTATAATTGTGGTGAGAAGAATAGCGTGTCTGAATGCTATTCTGAGATGCGGGTTGGCGCTGTTTTGGCAGCACAAGGGGGACCTACACAATATTAGGCAGGTGGTTTTAATGTTGTGGCTGATCAGTGTAGAGTATGATAAATTCTGAGAGTCTCAGCCTAAGAAACTGCTGAAAAATCCCAAAAATAATTGAGCCAAAAATGTACCTTTTTCCCCTTATTTTTGACATTATATATCTCTGGGTGTAAATAAGGTAGCTCAGAATAACTGCTTTTGTTTTGTTCCCAGTCATGTCAACTGTATCTGAGAAAATGTTTGTGTTGATACGACAAAGCAATAAAAAGTTATAGCATTACAAAAATAATTTATCATAGTGTCCAAAAATGTGTCCATGTGTGGATAAGCCTCTCAAACAAATAAAACATGCTGATTGTGGTTGCATATGATGGAGTGAGGTCGCGTTTCCCGTAGCTCCACCGGGTAGCATCAAAAGTTTTTTAATCTACCCTATTTTATGGAAATTGCTACTTTAAAATATATTATTAGTATTTGTTGATCCCCGTTGTCCTTCTGAAGGACAATTAATGGCCGTAAACCGTCTTTGTATGGCTACCAAAACAAGCAGCAGATAAAGATATATCGGACTTTAACGGCTGGTCTGTAACCCGAACATTTCTATTGGTCTATATTATCAAAAACATAAACAAAACCTTGGCCACCTGATAGATCACTATAATGGGTGATAAAAAGGAAACCACCTCCAAGACTTGGTCTAAAAAGATCCTTATGGAGACAGGCCTCACTGGAGCCCCGACCTTGCCTAAGCAACCAACCCCGCAAAACGACTCGCCAAGTGGGGAGGATAATGGTGAAGACCAGGGCGTGCCACTCAACCTTGGGACGTTCACCAAAGCACTGGAAGGACTGAAAAGGGACATATATGATAAACTGGACTGAAACATCTATTCATTTTTCAAAATGCTGCATTCTGAAATTACTTTAATAAAAGAGGAGATTAAATCTTCCGTGGCTTCACTACAGACAACTGTGAACTCACAGGGCTCTACCATAAAGGACCTTGAGCTCTCAGCTACCACCTGTAGTGATGACTTAACTGCTCTCAGCAGCATAGTGGATGTTGTTAAAGGCAGTAAAATGCTCCATAAAGTTAAAATGCCCCAAGTTAAATGTGAAGACCTAGAGGGAAGGTCAAGACGCAATAACATCTGCTTGGTGGGTGTCCCGGAGGGTCTGGAGGGACCCTGCCTGAGTGAGTTTATCTCCCAACTTTTGCAGGACATGCTGAGCCTGGATAAAACGCCCCTCTCAGACCGTTCCCACAGATTCCTTCAGGGGAAATCTAAGGACGGGGGCCCACCACGAGCCTTTGTCTTCAGAGTTCTTTATTTCCACGAGAACAAAGAACAGATCCTGCGCCGGGCGGGGGGAGCTGCCCCTCTTCTATACCAAGGCAAGAGACTGTTCATCTTTCCTGACATTCCCCCATCCATGGCCAAAAAACGTTTAAGTTTGGAAATGCCAAGCACCTTCTGCATTCCTGCACGGGCATCAGGTTTGGACTCTTCTACCCGGATGAGCTGAGGATCACTCTACCTAACGGAGTTCTCCGCAAGTTCACCGACCCTGCTGCTACAGTTGACTTTATTAACAGGGACCTGAGGAGGGCCGTTCCTCCGACCCAAAGTGACAGGATTGACGGTGTTGACATTTCACCTGCAATCAGCATATCCTTGGAGAGTCAATGTTGGTAAACCTATGTTAAATGAACCCTCCCAACACTATCTTCAGATAGAATGTATTCAGTTTTTTTTTTTATAATATCCCTAAACCTATGTTAAATGAACCTTTTCAACATAATTTTCAGAAAGGATTTGTTCAGCTTTTTTGATGATATCCTGTCTAGCACCTCTTATGTATGCTTGAGGTGAAGGTTTATTTATTATTATTAATATGTATTGAATTTTCCTTTTTTTATTTTTATTGCACTTGGTTTCTACGAAAGACACTGTAGGGCACAAATGGTCATGCTGCTTAAGTTAATGGCTCTGCGTCTCCTATTTATTTTGTTAATACTAGTAAACTGTGATTTTAGTCTAGTCAAGTCATTTTTATTTGTATAGCGCTCTTCACAACACACATTGTTTTAAAGCAGCTTTACAGGAAATCATGCATTAACAAAAACAAAAAATGAAACTGTAATATCTATAATGTCTTAGAGTCATCATTGTGTACTTTGATTAAATATGATTGTAAAAATATGTATAGAAATAAAATAATTAAATAATAATTGTATTTAGACCCCCAGTGAGCAAGCTGAAGGTGACTGTGGCAAGGAACACAAAACTCCATAAGATGTTGATTAATGGAGAAAAATAACCTTGGGAGAAACCAGACTCACTGTGGGGCCAGTTCCCCTCTGGCTTACATCATGAATATAATGCCAATATTAGTTATTTATGTGCAGTGCAAGTCATGGTTTTAAATTTGTAAATTAAGTAAGTGTTTAGGGCTACACACACTTTTATTCTTTTCAAAAGATGACTCAACAACCTAACCTTAAAGGGCATCCAGCTGGGAATATACTTAGGTTTTATAGTTGGAACTCTAAAGGATTAAACCAACCAATTAAGAGCGGTAGAGTGCTCCAACATCTCCAGCATATGGTTGCTCAGATTGCGTTCTTGCAGGAGACTCACTTGAAGGTCTCAGATCACTATTGGTTGCGGAAGAGTTGGGTTGGCCAACTATACCATTCGGCTTATCAAAGTATGGCTAGAGGCGCTGCTATTCTAATACACAAATCTGTACCTTTTGTTCCCTCCAATGTCATCTCAGCATCTATAACACTAAGTTCATTTTTGCCAGCATATATGTGCCAAACTGGGACGACGATACCTTTTTTCGCATTTTTTTCAGGAATTCTCTGTTACAGACTCCTGGCATTTTTTCAACCCCACAGATAGAAAGTATTCATATTTCTCCCCTGTTCATCATACTTACACCCGCATTGATTACTTTTTTTAGACAACAGACTCATACCCTCTGTTCACTCATGTTCACACAACTCCATTGTCATACCGGATCATGATCCTCTGACCTTAGACTTCGCAGTAGAAGGAGGGCCTGAGTCCTGCACACCTGCGTTTCAATCCACGCTTGCTGTCTGATGACAAATTTGTCTCATTCCTGACTGCTCAGATTGATTTCTTTAGTGCCACAAATGAGACACCTGGTGTCTCACCATCTCTTCTCTGGGAGACCTTTAAGGCCTACATTAGGGGACAAGTTATGTCATATACTAGTTTTGATAGGAAACAGAGGAAAAAGAGACTGTCCGAGCTGTTGATTCAGATATCACAGCTAGACAATATATATATGCAATTTTACCTTCCCTGATGGTATACAAGGATTGCCTCTTCCACAGGTGGAATTTGATAATTTGTCAACTGCTCAAGTTGAGGACATGCCACTTAAATCACGATATACACATTACGAGTATGGGGATAAGGCAAGTAAATTATTTGCTAATTAATAATCAATTTAGGGGCTTCAATGCCACTCTCTACACTTCCAAACAGTTAACTGATCCTTCAATCCTTGACTCATTTTTTAGCAGTCTTGCTGTCCCCACCATTGATACACCTTCCAAGCTCCAATTAGAGGAGCCCATAACAATTGAGGAGATTTCCCAAGCAGCGGGGGCAATGCAGTGTTCCAAATGTTCTGGACCAGACGGGTTTCCTGTTGAGTTTTACAAGAAGTTCATGGTTAATATAGCCCCCCTCCTGATCAACATGTTCACCTGTTCATTGGACACCACATCTCTCCTGCAATCCTTTTCTCAGGCCTCATTAATACTAAAAAAGAACAAAGACCCCCCACAAAGATTTCCTGCGGCTCCTACCGCCCAATTTCATTACTTAACATGGACTACAAAATATTAGCTAAGCTACTGGCTATGCATCTAGAAATGGTCCTGCCATCTATAATTTCCCCTGACCAGACAGGCTTTTTTAAGAACAGACATGCTTTTTCAAATGTTAGATGCTTATTTAATGTTATGTATAACCCCTCAAACTCAAAGGATCACTAATTTGTAATCTCGCTGGAAGGCTTTCGATGGAGTGGAGTGGGGATAACTCTTCCGTACGCTGGAGAAATTCGGCTTTGGCGAGAGATTCATTGCTTGGGTCAACTTATTGTACATTTCCCCACTTGTGTCTGTCAGAACAAATAACAACCACTCGAAATATTTCCCTCTTTTTAGGGGCACGAGACAGGGTTGCCTGATGTCCCCTTTGCTCTTCGCCGTCGCCATTGAGCCCTCGCTATTGTGCTCCGATCTAACCCTCATATCACTGGTATGACCACCAGATACGGCAATGAGCAGAGAGTATCGCTTTACGCGGATGGACTTACTTCTCTATGTCTCCAGGCCTGAAAAATCAATACCTACTGTGCTTTCTGTTCTTAACTCATTTGGTCTTATCTCGGGCTTCAAGCTGAATCTTAATAAGAGTGAACTCTTCCCTTTAAATGCTGCAGCTCGCAAATACCCTCACACAATACCATTCAGAATAGTTTGGGACACTTTCATGTACATGGGTGTTCAAGTCACTGCCAAATTTAAGAATCTTTTCAAGTATAATTTTACCCCTCTCCTCACTTGAGTACAGCAGGACTTTAAGAGATGGTCATTACTCCCTTTATCTCTAGCTGGTCAAATTAATTCAGTTAAAATGAATATTCTGCCCAAATTTTCCTTCTTATTTCAATATCTTCTGACCTTTATCCTAAAATCCTTTTTTCAAAAACTTGACAGGATTATCTCAGGATTTATCTGGAATAAAAAGAATCCAAGAATTCGCAAAGTGTACCTGCAGAGACCAAAGAAGTTGGGGGGCATGGCCCTACCAAATTTTAGGCGGCTAATGTCCGCACTCTTTTATATTGGTTACGTGCAGATAGTCTGCATACTGACCTAGCTTGGTTGAGGCTGGAAGCGTCTTCCTGTAGGCCATCTTCATTGGCTGCTTTGGTTTATACCCCCGGTGGTCCAAACAGCTCAGAATACTGCAAAAACACTTTAGTTAAGTCGACTCTCAAAATTTGGAACCAGTTTAGTTGCCACTTTAGACTGCAAACGTATGATTTATATATTGAGGGCACCTTTGCGTCCTTCCAACAGATTTCAGCTAAATTTAACATCCCAAAAAGTCTTTTTTTTTTTTTACATTTGCAGGTTCGTAGCTTTGACCAGGGTACAAGTTCCCAATTTCCTTCTCAGCCTGCTAGGGGTATGGAGGGACGGACATAAAAATAATGTGGGACACAGGAACTCTAACTGGGAGTGTGCTGGATTGAATAAGACAGAGGCTGATACAGTGTGAAAATTACAAGTGATGTTTATTACAAAAAGTGACATAAATGTATGCACAATATTTAGTCATTTTGATGTAGTGAAAACCCAGAGTGGCTATATGCAATATATACAAAACAAGACAGTCTGCAGAACACAGAGAGGAGGGACATAAGCGGTGCCAAATCAGAGAAAAAAACAAACAAAAACACCAACTAACTTCAGTCTCCCACAACCCCCTAACCTATCTAGCAATGAAAACAACACAGAAAAGAAAATTGTCTTCAGCGCCCGTGGCGCTCTATCTAAACTACACTAGCTACTCAGAACAAAACATACAAGAGTAGCACTCGCTCCTTACCTGATGTGTCTATACAAACAAACTACTACGTGTTGCAATATGTAGGTCATGTGACGTACTTCCCTGTCCACTCCGCTCTGGTCTGGGAAAGTTTTGAAGTAGGCCAGTTTGGATGAACAGTTGAAAGGAGTAACAAAAATGAACGTCCAGCAACTCAACAACAAGTAATGTTTTACAAAGTAAAGAAAACAAAAACACACCAAAAAGTAAACAATCGAAGTTTAGCTCAAAGAACTAGTCAAGACAAAAACAACAATGAATGTTGACTTTCTAGCACACACTAGCCGAATAATGAGTGTAAGGACATTGGTGGTGGCGTAGTGGACTAAAGCCCATAACTGGTAATCAGAAGGCTGCAGGTTTGATCCCCACAGCCACCACCATTGCAAGGCACTTAACTCCAGGTTGCTCCAGGGGTATTGTCCCTGTAATAAGGGCACTGTAAGTCGCTTTGGATAAAAGCATCTGCCAAATGCATTAATGTAAATGTAAAATGTAAGGACATCTTCCTCGTTCCTCACTAACCCGGGTCTTTATACGCTAGGAGCGCTTCTTGATTGGTGCACAGAAGAAATGACACAAGTATGGCAGATGATGATTGATAGGGAGAGTGTCCAATAAAAGGTCCTGAGAGATGTGACAGCAAAGAAACAGAGAAAAACATAGGGAGAAAAACACAACTGACAAAACACAGCTCTAGGGATGTAACACAAACATACCTATTTTGTGTTCGTCAAGACTGTAGTTGTTAATATTTTGACTATATTTTTTTTTCTCATGGGCCCGTCAGAGCTTAAAGGGTTAACCACAAAAAATAATTTTGTGTTTACAGTGATAAGAATCAGAGGTAGACCGATATATCGGTTTTACCGATTAATCAGTGCCGATAGTAGTGGTTATCGGCAAAAATCTATGATAATAGTTTTTTATTTTATTATTATTATTATTCCTCCATGTTCCTCTGTTGCCTGTGCAATGTTCATCCATATTTTTATCCTCACTTCAGTGCATATTTTGTTATTTTGATTAGATAATTAAGTGTTTTTAATTGAAATGAGGGCATGCAAAGAAAAGTGTGACTATGTTGAAACATGCCTGTCAATAATAATTAATTTTGCCCTCTCTATAAACTGACTTCAAAATTATTGTCTGATTAATCGGTTAACGGCCAGTTCCACCTCTTTAGTTATCGGTATCAGCAAAATCCACTATCGGTCGACCTCTAATAATAATATGATTCCATTGCAGTGAATGTAGCATAAATAAAGAGAAACTTAAACTGAATTAAGAGTGTGTTTATTTCTCTTTTAGAAACTGATGAGTGAACTGGAGCTGAAGGAAATTGATCTGAATGTTCTTAAAGGGAAGGTGGACACTCTGCTAAAGAACAAACACCCTGCATCTGATAAGATCCAGGTAAATGTGTTTCTGATCCACTTGTGTTGTGTTTACACTGTCTGTTGTTACTGACTCTGAGAACTGATGTGTGTTTTTCAAAGGCTTATATGGAGACGCTACAGACACAGTGGAGCTGGCTACTACAGATCACCAAATGCATTAATGTCCATCTGAAGGGAAATGCACAATACAGCCAGGTAACACACACACATACACTAAAGGCCCGATATGCTTCCGGAGAAGTTCTTCTTCATTCTTCGTTCTTTGTTCAGGGGTAAAAGAAGTTCTAAACAGACCAGCAACACCGCCACACCACTTTTTAAATATGCACATTTAAATATGAGGATGCTCAGTAAAACCTTAACTACTGTGACATTAAAACGTGTTATCATTGACTTTATGCCTCATTCTATGAGTAAAAGAAGCTGTTTTAACCATTTGATGATGATTTAAAGTAATATATATGCAGTTGATAATGTTTAATTTGTCTTGTTTACATTCTGAATTCATGAAGCTAATGCGCTAACATGCTATACGAGGCCATAATATGCACCGATTACACTCTGTTATTGTCATTTATGATGACACTGATACTACTGCAAAGATGGGTGAATAAAAGAGTGTTAATGTGCAGAATAAAGACAAAAGAATGATGATAAGAGAGGCATATCTTTGGGCATTTGAGAGTATTTGATTTCTTTTGTAGACTAATTAAAATTCGCAGGACATGTTCTCGGAAAATCGTACAGATGTAGGTAAATTTGCACCGGCTTGCTAATAACTGCACGCCGGTGTGTTCATGTTGACTGATCTTGACTGACTGAACAATGTAAACAAAATGAGCCGTCGGCCTCAAGATAGGTGGAGCTCCAGGTCACACCTACCGATGACGTGGACCAATGGCAGTAAGACGGCGTTAAGCAACCGGTTAGACATTGTCCTAAAAGTTCCAGTGAAACGAATGCAAAAACACATTATTTTTGGCCAGATTTTCTTCTAAATGACGTCACACCCGTTCGTTCTTCGATTTCGTATGAAGTATATCGTGGCCTTTATGGACGTGAGGGTTGTGCATTTGGTCAATTTGCCTCTCAAATATTACATGGATAAACCAGCCAAGTTTTTGCAATGGAGCGTTTTTTTTTGTTGTTATTCTGTGTTGGACTACGTTTAATCAGTTTGACAAAATGGGTTGCAAATTTTCCGCCGTGCTTTTTTTTTCTTTTTTTTTTTTTTTACATCCGTAAAATATTGTAAGGCTTGGCACTTTTCTTTACCACTGTGGCCTTGGCTTACTAACTGTGGGTCTTTGTAAAGCTGATTTGGAACTATACGTATTGTTATACAAATTACAATACAAATAAAAAAATTATAATAAAAACATTCCGGAGTGAGTTCCATCAGCATGTTTTGGAATTGAAAGTTCAGTTTACGCTTTTTTGTGTTTTTTTTATTTTTTTTTTTATTATTGTGCGTGTTCTGTCTGCACTTTTTTTTTGATGAAGCGAGTTCCTTCTGTGGTTTTATTTATTTATTTATTTATTTATTTATTGGAATTATATGAGTTCTGTCTACACTTTTTGTGATGGGAATGAGTTATGTCTCCTTTTTTTAATTTTTGGAATTGAGTGAGTTCTGTACGTGCTTTTTTCAAGGTAGTTGTAGGTGTTTTTTGAAATGTATTAAGTTCTGTTTTTTTTCTGCTATTACACGATTTTTGTCTGCACCTTTTTTATGTGAGTTCTGTGCATTTTCTGACATTTTATTAAGTTCTGTCTACACTTTTTCAGTTTTTGTTTTTTTAATCATGCGAGTTCTATCTTTTTTTTGTGATGGAATGAGTTACAGCTGCTGTCTTTTTTTGTTTGTTTTTTTAGATTAAATTAGTTCTGTGTCCAGTTTTTTTAAGCTGGTTCTGTGCATTTTTTGGAATTTGTATTAAGTTCTGTCTGTTTTTTTTTTTATTTATTTTTTTTATTTTTTTAGATTATGTGAGTTTTGTTTGCTCTTTTTGTGATGGAATGAGTTACATCTGCGTTTATGTTTATTGTTTTAGAAATTCTGTCTATGCTTTTTTGCTGGGGTTTTTGTTTGTTTGTTTGTTTTGTGTTTTTGGTAATTCCGTAAGTTCTGTTTGCCATTTTTGAGATGGAACAATTCCATTTGTTCCAGTTGCGAGTTCTGTTTTTTTTGATGCCGTGTCAAGCTGAAACTAATGAAACTTTTAAAAACAAGTCTGAAGACGTTCCATTGCACTCCATCAAGCTGTTTATATACGTGAAAACACGTCCTCTAAAAAGTCACGCAATTATTGTGTTTTCATGATGGATCGTTTCTGTCACATGTTAGTAATTGTCCATTGCAATACGATTACATTCATGGTTATGCTTGTTTACGTTAATGTTAACTTTATTAATTTGTTTCTGTAGTTCTTCAAGGAGACGACTGACATGAACGCCAAACTCCAGAAAGAGCATGACAACATCCGCAAGAACTTTTCCGTCGATAAGTCGACACCGCTGCACAGCTTACTAGAACTTATACAGGGTCTGGAGGTAACAGCTTCATTCCCAAGTATTAGTATGAACAGAGAGATGGATGCAGGTGTTTTAAGCCTGTGACGTGTGTGTGTTTATCAGAGAGAGCGTGAGCGTTTGACACAGCAGAGGGAGATGGTCCAACAGCTGGTGATGAAATCCAAGAACATTATCAGACTGAAGCCGAGAAACCCAGAGGAGAAAATCACCAGCCAATCACATGTGCTTGTGCGTGCGCTGTGTGACTTCAGACAAGACGAGGTGACACACATAAAAACATACATACTTTTAAAACTCAAAACACACATACATACCTATATGAACTTAAATAAGCGAAACTGCACCTGTCACAGAAACATCAAACCGTGATTTTGATCCTCATATTTTTATTCTTCGTGGCTTCATGAATATTTCACATACAGTATGATTCACCACAGGCTTTAGACCTCCTACATGAACTTCTGATGGGAAATTTTCCACTGTCTTTTTTCATAGAGGAATCTAACACAATTTTGTCCATTAGGTAAGAAAAAAAAATGTTTGTAGATGTTTTTTTTTTCTTTCTTTAACCTCCTGAGACCCGAGCGTAACTGCTGTGTGCATTTTCCATTTCCCTTTTTGGATTTGATTTCTTACTAGAGGCACTTTTGTTGGTGCTGTGTCCATAGGAGCGCTTCTCGGAAATTGACGGCATGCTGTTGTGTCACATGACTCGGTGTGCCAGAAGTTTAACCCTTAAATGACAGTCTAGAGTCTTATGAACTGTATTCAGTCGGTTTTTACTCATTTAAATTTTGCATTGCGTATATCGAATCCAAAATATTGAGGCCGCGGGGTCGCACGAGGTTAAACCCCAACAAATGATGTTAGATTTCTGTGAAAAGAAGACTTAATATCTTATTCCAGTCTGCTTCTCAGTAGTATCTTGTTTAAAGGATGTTTAGTTCTTTTTACCTAAGGAACTGGACAAAAATACTCAGTAAAAAATGGCTTTTTGCAGGGCATTAGCGAGAGTCACTACTAAATGTATCATTCTTACAATTCAGTAGCTAATAAAGTAACAAATTCATAGTTCATAAAACCATTCTAAAGTTAATTGTTGCATCCGATGCAATGCAACAATGACCCAGTAATGGTTTTACCATGATGACCTTGTGTGTAAATTATTTTTAAAACTATTCTTACACATATAATATCCTGAAAACTATGAATGGTTTTCCCAATGATTTACACAGAAGTTCGGCTTGTGTTTGAGGAACGATGTTTGTGAAAAACATCCATTCCCAGACTGGAATATTCTGCTCCTTCCCTACAGTCTCAACATTATTATCTAGAAAAAAGTATTTCTGCTCAAAAAAATCTCAGGATATGAAACACCTGGCTTGGATTGAGTGTTGTTATCTCGATTTGTTTATCATAGTGTGTCTTGTGTTGTCCGTGTGTAGATGTTGATCCGTAAGGGAGATGAAGGGATTCTGAAGGACAACTCTGAACGGACCACATGGAAGGTGACGGGACCTGGAGGAATGGACATGCAGGTGCCATCAGTCTGCCTGCTGGTGCCACCACCAAATCCACTCGCCATCAGCCTGGCCAACAAGTAAGACATACTGTGGTGGAAATTCTGTAATAACGACTCAAAGACTGAGGTGCCTTTCTAATAAGTATTTAATAAACACACTTGCAAGGTGGACCCAAAACCATACGGAGACTCTAACTCCGACTGGTGGTGAGCAATGTGCCTCCAAATTCTCTGGCTTAGGTATATGAGCCCTAGGAGGCAGCTGGATTTCATCATGCAGCATTCCTGATATCAGACTCGCTCTCAACTAATAATTGGTTTCTCTCTGGGGTCAGCCGCCTCCAGCTACAACCTCCCCAACCTGCCCCTATTTGTTAGATAAGAGTGGTACAAGGCCAGTCTGTCCCTACAGGTGCAGGTAGTGTGAGTTTTAGTCATGCACCCAGAGAGAAACAGAAAAACACAGTATATTCACTCAAGACTTAATGTATTGTTGTGATTACACATTACTTAGTATATAGTAATAACATTACTATTACACACACACACACACAAAGGGTCCAAAAATCTGAGATCACCAGTGACAATGACAAAAAAAGAAAGATTTTTGGTTGATTTTTATTTAAACCTATTTTATTTGTATTTTTGTTATATGAAGGTCTCATTAAAACTGAATTTGAAACTTTTTCAGGCCTTCATCATTTATTTTTTGGTACATTTCAAATGTCTTTTATGTCTAGATTTCACTGTTTTAGTCTTGTCCCAGACCCAGACTTTAGTGAAAATCCATTATAAAAATGCAAATTATTACATGTTTAAAATTATGATCATCTAAACAAAGAGTGAATTAAACATAAACCATTTCAATGTTTAATTGTGTGAAAAGTGATTTCAATAAATTTGTCAGAAATGACGACTGTGCCACAGTTTTGACGTCATTTTCACCACAACAAACAATTTTGCCCCTAATAAAGTTTTTTCAAAAGTTAGTGTCCTTGTTAACCAAGTGGACAAAAGTGTCCGTGAAGAGATGAAATATGAGACAAAATGAAGAAAAATCAAGGGAAATATCACTTTTTATTGGGCGTCATTTCCAGTCAAACTGTAACTTTCCCAAATTATGCAAAAATATGAAAATAGTATTTAATTTTGTGTATTTAGGATATATAAAATATGAGCTATGAAATTAGCCTCAACAATACATTTGACAAATGACTAGTAGGATTTATTGTTATTAATATTTATTAAGTAAATATGAATAGTATGAAATTAAGTAAAATCTACTTAACTTCATTGCATAATATATATATATATATATATATATATATATATATATATATATATATATATATATATATTTTTTTTTAATCCCTTTTTCTCCCCAATTTGGAATGCCCAATTCCCACTACTTAGTAGGTCCTCATGGTGGTGCGGTTACTCACCTCAATCCGGGTGGTGGAGGACAAGTCTCAGTTGCCTCCGCTTCTGAGACCGTCAATCTGCGCATCTTATCACGTGACTCGTTGTGCATGACACCGAGGAGACTCACAGCATGTGGAGGCTCATGCTACTCTCCACGTTCCACGCACAACTCACCACGCGCCCCATTGAGAGCGAGAACCATTAATCACGACCACGAGGAGGTTACCCCATGTGACTCTACCCTCCCTAGCAACCGGGCCAATTTGGTTGCTTAGGAGACCTGGCTGGAGTCACTCAGCACACCCTGGATTCTAACTCACGACTCCAGGGGTGGTAGTCAGTGTCAATACTCGTGACATAATATTGATTAAAGTGAGTAAAATAACGTAAACATTTTAGCAAGTAACTTTTACATACAAATATGGTATTCATGGTACTTAGTAGAATTTAGTTGAACATTTTATTAGAACATGTCACGTTTTGAATTTTCCTTGTAAACACACGTTTAATCATGTACCACATGACATATGGAAGCCTCCCACAGGGAAACGTAATGCATTCTATGTAGTCTATTAGACAACATCTCCTTGTATTACTGGCAATAGAAATAATATACAGAACTGCTCATGCAGACCTGAACACATGGTGCACAAAACATGATGTCGGTGACAATCAAAACATAATTCGTTTTTATCATGAACGATTAATTTTAACTTAAGACTTCACAAAATAAGTTACCAAACGTAACAACAAAATTAACAATAAAAATGGTGTAAATAAACATGCAAACAGTCAATCCATGCAAGCTCATTAATTATTCAATTATTATTATTATTATTTCTTTCATGCTTTTTTCAAGTTCATGCTTCAGTTTATTCAGTGTAAAAGTACTTATTCTTTTCTGCTATTTTTACTTAACCACAAAAAAAAAATTTTTAGTGAAGGATTCGGTAATTTTATGAAAAAGGTTAAAAATGTCATTTCCATCAGCGTCATTTCCAGCACAGAATTCTATTAAACACAACACAGAATTTGAGATGTGCTGGAAATGACACAAAAATGACATTAATCTCCTGTGATGCATGTACATACATTGTTGAACATTGTTAGTAGACAAATTAAATCAACTAGTGAGAGTGAGAAAACTGTTTTAACCAGACTTTTCTTTCTAGAAGTCCACAGTGTTAAAAGTGCATCATGTTCAAGAAACACGCATACAGTATATTATATCATCAGCATAACAATTTGAGTACAATGTTGAACTGAAAAATTTCATTTGAGAATTTTCGTTTTTGGAATGCCCCAAACTTTCAGTATGATTTCAGACATTTGAACTCCACTGTATATCCTTGTTGAGATGTGTGTTCAGCATACAGCAGTATATGTGTTGTGTCTGAATGTGAACTGTTTGTTTGCTGGCAGGAATTCTCAGTATTATGAGGCCATTCTCACAGTGTGGAATCAGCTGTACATCAACACAAAGAGTATGATCTCATGGCAGTACTGTCTGCTGGACATCAACCGCATCAATTCTCTCACAATCGCTATGGTAACTAGCGTCAAAATCTTATTGGACCCTTAAACAATTCCATTGTCTTCAAGAACTATTTGGCCTTTCTGTTTGATGTATACTTAAAATAAAACATATATTTAGTTTTATAACAGGATGTATCATTCTGCTTGTCTGTGTTCAATACATATAATTCTATCGTTTGACGTTTCGATGTGGCACAATTTTGCAGAACACGTCTCTCAAAGTGCAGTTATGAACCAAGTGTCCAAAAGCCTCTCCAAACAAACAAAACATAATAACTGTACATAAACTAATTACACATGCAAACACAACAATAACTAAAGGTTTGCATAGCATGCAGACGTGATTTTAGTAATGAGATTTCACAGAATGAGTTTCATTCTGTGCCATCTGAGTCATCACTGAGTCTGTGTCGTGTACCTGGTGCCATCTCCTGGTGGCCATATGTAATTACAGTGATTGATCACATGACTCTCTGTCCAAATATGGAGGACTATCCACTGGTTGGAGCAATCTGAATCCAAACTGATTGGTTTAGCGTTCCATGTTGCTACAGCATTTCAGATGACGACTTCTGATCCAGGAAAATTAACGTGTTTGTAGCCAGATAGCCAGATGCTGTGTGCACATTGTGCTTTGTATGGACTATCTAATGATCTATGCATCTCATTACTTTGTGTGTGGGCTCGTTTTAAAGATAATTGCCTCTTCTAAGGAACGATATGTGATAGTTTATGTTGTTTATTTTTTCGTGAAGTTATAAGTGAAAACACGGCATATGGTCACATGTAACGTACGTCAAAGATATACTGTATACTTAGCTATTACTCGCTATATTTTCGTCTGTGAGTAAAACAATAGGCTTGTTGTATTCTACTCTTTGAGAGCTTTCCATCCGAAAGAAAGGAGTTTATGACAAGTGTATCTGTAACTTAAAGTGATTTAATCAGATTGTACAGCTGCGATAATCATGCTTTGACTATTTTCTGAAGGTTATTATACTGTGTAATAGCTACAATAGTTATCAAGAAATACTTTTATATAAATTAAGTCGTTTCAAATTGAATTACTTTTTTTTTTGCATTCTTTAAAATTTGTAACATTACATGAAATCACATAAAAATTTACATTTATTCAGATAGCAGATACCTTTATCAAAAGCAACTTAAAAAATAAATGTATTTTGGTTTCATTGTCCTAAAACGAGCAAGATGCATTTTAATTTATCTTTGTTTGTGTGTGTGTGTGTGTGTGTGTGTGTGTGTGTGTGTGTGTGTGTGTGTAGCTGGCCAAAATGGGTCCAGAGGAATCTATGAGTATCATCAAAAGTTTGGAGATGCATTTCCAGGAGTTTAAGAAGCACGCTCAGGGTTCAGAGCTGTTCGGGGAAGAAGATAAGAAGACTATTGAGACTCAATACAGCGGAGCACAGAAACACTACGGCAAACTGGCCTTTCAGCTCCCCACATACAGTCAGTGTATATCAACACATACAGATACACATAAATCACAATAAAAACACACTGCTGCCAACAACATTAGCACCAGTGTTGGAGAAGATACTTTAAAATTGTAGCTCATCGAGCCATTATGTATTTAAAATGTATAGTAGTTAAACTACAGTCAACTAGGTGGCTCCGAAGAACTGCTTTTGTTTTGTTCCAAGTCATGTCACCTGTAACTGAGTAAACAAAAATAATTTATCATAGTGTCCAAAAACATCTCCAAACAAATAAAACATAATAATTGTACATAAGAACTAATTACACATGCAAACACAACAATGACTAAAGGTTTGCATAGCATGCAGACATGATTTTAGTAATGAGATTTCACAGAATGAGTTTCATTCTGTGCCATTTAAGTCATCATTGAGTCTGTGTCATGTATTTGGCGCCATCTCCTGGTGGTCATATGTAACATTGTGCTTCATGTGGATTATCTAATGATCTATGTATCTGATTACCTTGTGTGTGGACTCATTTGAAAGATAATTGCCTCCTAAGTAGTGGTATGTGATATTTTATGTTCTGTTTATTTTTCATGAAGTGGCATACTGTATAAGCAGCAACAACATAATTGTCAAAGACATATAATTAGCTATTACTCACTATATTTTTGTCTGGGAGTAAAACAAATAGGCTGGTTGTATTCTACTCTTTGAGAGCTTTCCAACAACATATGACACATGACTGTTTGATGAGTTTGATGTTTTTACTGATTGCAATAATATGTACAGTGCAATTTTTTTTTACATAAATTATCAAAATGTAACACTTCTGATTTGTCTGCAAATTTCAAAGCACTTGTTCAGTTTTGGTCATAATGTCACATGCATTGGAAAGTAGAGCTTCTAATCTTTCAAACGATACCTATTTTGTGTTGGTCAAGACTAATATTTTGACAAATTGTTTTGCCATGGGAGCTATTCTGAGCTTAAAGGGCTAAATATCAATATTAAATTTAACCTAAATATTTAAAGATATTGAAATTACTTAAATTATATTAATTAGTATTATGAATATTATTTCAATGCAACTAATACTGACAATGAATGTATACTGTATACATTTATACTGTATGTACTTTATAATTTATTTATTTATTTATTTATTTTCACAAAGACACAAATTACCAGCAATACAAAAAATAAAAATAATATAACAGAGCTGCAAATGAAGCACATTTTTCAGGGATATAACAGTATTATGAAGTATTCAAGAAAACATTCAGAAATTTCAAGTAAAATATGAAGGCCACTAAATGTAAAACCACTTAAATTATAGTTTTATATTACAAAAAGTGCAAAAAGTTTGCAAGTCATAACATACAGCATTCACACATGCATTTAAGTAGCTATCATCATCTGTCTGTATCTGAACAGCGTCATTTTTGTGCTGTTTATAAACATTGCGTATGCCAAAGTAAAAAAATGATAACTTAAGTTTGCACTGATACACACACACACACACACACACACACACACACACACACACACACACACACTATGTCTTTATAGAGAGATGTTATTTACAATAGTGCTCTTGAATGTTTTGTGTGTGTTGTAGCTGTGCAAGGAGAGGGATCAGAGTATTCTGCCGCAGTGAGTGTGAAATTGTTGAACGAGCTCCACGCTCTCAGATTCAAACTGGACGGGGCCGAATCATCCCTCGTTTCATTCCTCTACATCCCCATAGGAGAGAACGCACCTGACGAGTGTGCTCGCCACATCAGCAACACACAGGTATTTATCACAAACATATAAATGGCCATGATTCATCACAGGTCTGTTCGGATAGGGTCGTGAACATCAGGGAAAAACATGTAGTCGTGCATAGTCAGAATAGCAAAATTAATTTATCAGCTTTTAAAAAAGGAAGGAGAAAACACTTCTCATACGTTCCAAAGGTCATGTGTCCAATCAAACTCGACATTATTTTGGCACAAATTTAGAAGCTCGTCAAATTAGACAGATGTCAACATGGACAGGTTGTGTGACATGAACTCATCCTCAAAAACCATCAACAAAACTACATAAGCAAAAAGAAAATACCACCCAGATTACATTAACCCTCAGAGACCCAGTGTAGCAGAATAAACCATAACTAATATTCATTAAATATGGGTAAAAATATACTATAACAATAGATGACACTCTGAACTGTATTTCAACAACAGTTTTGGCGGAAATAAAAATTGCGTATTAACTGTCACAGCTTGCTACATTAAAGTCACACGAAAAGGTCACAGCTAGGAACAAATTTAGCAAATTACATTTGACCTTTAATATTTTCTTCTTAATTTCCTACATATTTACGGACTGAAAAATGGTTACATCCCCTGAAAATATCAACTTTTATATATTTGCGAATTTTTTTTTTTTTTAAGTGGCATTAGTGGTCAAACTTTTTCTATATTCACACCATAGAGTCTGATCAGAAAATCATAGATAAACTATTCCAAATTATTTTCAGCTGTTTTCTGTGCTGTTCCATCAATAAAAAAAGTAGCTCAGCGAGTATTGATGCTGACTATCACCCCTGGAGGTGCGAGTTCGAATTCAGGGCGTGCTGAGTGACTCCAGCCAGGTCTCCTAAGCAACCAAATTGGCACGGTTGCTAGGGAGGGTAGAGTCACATGGGATAACCTCCTCGTGGTCACGATTAGTGGTTCTCGCTCTCAATGGGGTGTGTGGTAAATTGTGCGTGGATCGTGGAGAGTAGCATGAGGTCTCCACATGCTGTGAGTCTCCGCGGTGTCATGCACAACGAGTCACGTGATAAGATGCGCGGATTGACGGTCTCAGAAGAGGAGGCAACTGAGACTTGTCCTCCACCACCCGGATTGAGGTGAGTAACCGTGCCACCACGAGGACCTACTAAGTAGTGGGAATTGGGCATTCCAAATTGGGAGAAAAGGAAATAAAAAAATAAAAAAATAAACTATTAATGATTCTACGCTTACTGCTTTTAATAAGTTCATTTTCATATACTTTTCTGTTTAATTGTGTTCCGAACAGTGTTATTTCAGTTAACGAAAACTAAATCGAAAACTAATTGAAAACATTTTCCTTTACTGAAATAAAAATAAAAACTAACATGGTTAAAAAAATAAAAAATTAAATACTTTGATTTAACTCTGTGTAACTAACTAAAATAAAATAAAAAATGACCTTGAATTAATTTTTCATTTTAGTTTTTGATACAGTGTATTATAAAATTTGAATCATTTACAATCCACCTTCATTAACACAAGACTGTCCTGAGACATTTAATGACTTTAATCATATTTAAATGATATCACAAAACGATTTGGCTTTGTCAGCCATAAAATGCTAAAATTAAAAACTAACTAAACAAACCAGAAAAATCGGAAAAAAACGAAACTAAAACTAACAAAGAGTGCAAACTAACGAAAACTAGAGTAAATGGGAATAACCAGTTGATGAGAAAAAAATAAAGAAATAAAAACTAAATTTGAAATTCAAAACTATAATATAAACTATAATTTTAATCTTCCACTTACAGTCTAACAAAACAGGTGAAATTTTGCTACGTTCAAAATTCACCACAAAACAAAATATGCTATATATATATATATATATATTTATAACCAGTGGCTTCCTAAAAACTCTTTCAAGGTGGAGAAATATATATATAAAATTTTTTATTTAAATTTGTTTTCATCATTTTCAATTCTTGGGACTCTGAAGGTTAAATTCAGGTTCACGTGCAGCGAGGATAAACATGATGTGTGCCAACTACAATGTGATAAATAATTGGCTGCTGATTGCACAAATCCATTAAAATTCAAGAGACAAATAAACAAAAACGTCTTTGTTTGTTTTTCTATGATGATTTTTGTACTGTGTTGGGTCGTCATTTGATGTCTGACGTAAATCAAAACTTTGAGTGTGTGTGTGCAGGTCTTTCAGAAAGACGTGGAGTCTCTGAGAGGAGAGTTTTTAAAGCTGCAAGACTCCATACAGGCTGAACTAAAGGACGCAAAGGACACTGATAAAGCCAAATACCTGAGCGGTCAACTAGACTTCATTAATCAGAGACTAGTAAACCTGGACAACTACACTGGGACTCATCTGCAGAGGTACAGCACGCACAAACACATGACTGTAAAAATAACCCACAGTTCTCCATGCGGTTCTTGACTCGTTCTTTCTGCGTTTAAGGTTAAATTCACTGAAGTCCCTGCTGAAGATAGTACTGAGAACTGAGGACGTGGTGAAAGTTTATGAAGCTCGACTTACTGAGAAAGAAACAGCTTCACTGGATCCAGAAGAGATTCAGAAATACCAGAATGTGCTCAAGGTAATCTTCACTCATGTTAGTATTTAAGAGTGATTCTTTAATTATGGGAATGTTTCTGCCACCTAGGATACAGTTTTATGCATTTGGACCTCACCTGTTCTTTTCCTCCGCATCTAGAATATGCACAGCGACTTGGAGCAGAAACAGGATGTGCTGAATTCACTGGTGGCTGAGTTGAGCAACGTTCATCAGTTTAATGAGCAGATGGATCAGGGCCGGTACAGGTGTATTATCAACCTCTCTCAGTATGCTGAACATGTGAACCAGTTGTCAGACCGCTGGAAACGCATTCAGATACAGATCAAGAGCAGGTGAGATACTCGCTCCTTTACATAACATAGCTGTAAATAAACATAACAGTCTGTTTTCTTCATTGATGTATTTTGATTTTCCTTAGGTTAGTTGACCTGGATGCTTACCTGCCTCAGCTGCAGCGATACCTGAACTCTAGTTCCAATCTCAGTGGTTGGATCGATGAGACTCAACGGCATATTTATGCTCAGCAGACCATGAAGACTGATGACATCACAGTTTACACCCAACTTCTCAACCAACAGAAGGTAATCCGTTTTCAATTTCATTTTAGTGCTTAAAGTTTTTATTTTCATTTGCATTTTTGAAAATTAGTCTTTTTGTGATTTAGCTTTAGTATTAGCTTATTAAAACCCCTTTTTCACACTCAAATTTAAAAGCTCACCATTCACACATACTGTGGACTAATTGCAAACAATTGGTCTCATTTTTCAGAGAACCACCCAAATAATAAAAAAGACTCAAATTATTAATAAATAATATTGTATGTGTTTATTATCTTATGATAAACAGAAAGTAAAAAAATATATATTATAATTTTTTTTTGTCCTAACTTTGTAAACATGTAATTCTGGTTCTGTTGAAAAGTCTTATTTTATTCCACTAGATGTCAGCAATCACTAGAAAAAGCATTTGTTTTCCTCTATCACCTTCCATCACAATATACAGATCTGAAATGTAGGTGGCGCTCTAACACATTTTAGGCCTCACAGATGTGCTCGTCCATAGACATTCAGTCTAATTTTCAGTTCAAGCACCACCCTCGTTGTTTCATTGAATATCTCGGCCTCTGAGTGGACTAGAAGCTCAATCTAGGTGTCATTAGAAAGCTGAGATCATCTTTGCAATGATACATCACATTTTATTATCAGTAGTCGAAAACATATTTTTCTGATGATTTGTTTTGCATGGTTTTTCTTCTGGATGGCATATTTTGTTCTGGACATCTAAGATATAACATTGGATTATTCACACAAGCAAGCTCACAGACAAGTAAAAATGGCTCATTGTTTAGAGAACTCCTTAAGGTAAAAACTGATATAAAGTTTTTGGCTATTTGGGGCTTACAGCAGCAGTTATCGGAGCATAAAAGAGACGTTTGAATTTGATGACTTACGGAAATCATATTTCACTTTGTGATTCTTTTGAAAATATTTTGAACTGTGGTATTAGTGCAACAGAATAAACTATACAGTCACATTCCTGAGAATAAGAGCTTTCATTTGATATATGACTTGTCTATTTAAGTGCTATGTGAAGGATATTTGTACCCCATTACCTCTAGGGGGTGCTAATTTTCAACACAAATGTTTTGAGGCCTTATTTTGTTATTTTAAGGAACATAAATACAGAAGTGATTTAGAAAGTTCAGATTCTAAGCTTTTAAATGACACCACATATGCCTGACTTATGTACACGGACACTTTAACATTTTAAGCGTTAACCTTTTTCGCGATATAGCGCCCCCTCCATTGAGTTTAAGGGAATACATTTTCGATTTTCTCATGTTTTTGATTTAGTTAACAAACATATTTTTTAACTTGTAGTTTTCGTAACTGTTTCCTTAATTTTGATAACAATAATAACATTGCCAAGTAATCCCAAAAGAATCTACAGTATAGCCAGGGCCATGCATAGACATTTTGAGGGGCAGTGGCTCAAACAGAGACAAAGGGCACCCCTTTTATTTTTATTTTGTGAATTTTTATTTTCCATTTCAATTTAGTTTTAATAGTGTTTAGTATTAAAGGTTTTTATTTTGAATGCATTTTTGAAAATGACTAGTTTCTTTTGTTTTAGGATTATTAGCTTTCATTTCCTTTTCTTTTAAGTTTGAGTTTTTCTCATTTTTATTTTAGTTAAAAATATTTTTTTCACAACTGTTTTTGTTAATTTTTATCAATAATAACCTTGCAAAGTGAAATCAAAAGAATCTATAAAGGCTTATTTTTTTGTTTTAATCATTGTACTTTAGCACACCAAATAATCTCTCAGATTCAGCTCAGTAACATAAAATTTCACTAGTATTGTTGTTTTCAATTTCAATTTAGTTTTAATTAGTTTTAATGATGTAGAAATATTTTTCAAAATATTTAGCCTTTTTTATTTATTTATTTTTATTATTTTTAATTTTTGTACATTTACATTTATTCATTTGGCAGATCCTTTTATCCAAAACGACTTACAAAGGAGGAATAATACAACATAAGTGATTCATCATAAGGAGATGAATCGCTAGTTTTCATTTGTATTGTTGTGACCATTTATAGTTTTAATTTAATTTTCTTTCTTTTTCAATCTCATGTTTTTATTTTTATTTTTCTCAACAATTTTTTTTCACTGATAATTTGTGTCATCATAACAGTTTTTGCTCTTACCACATCCCCAAAAAACTTGGGTTGTGTCTCTATCTTCTGATTGGCATTGCCAGCAGGTGGGTGTGTCTTTAAGACCAAGTCTATGCAATCTAGAGGGGGTCCAACAGAATCTATGTAAAATCTTAAATTGCATAAGGCGCACCCTTGCATCTCTAGATGCAGACTTGACGTTTTTTAGAATCCAAGCCCACACTCCTTCCTCCAATACCAAGATTAAATCTTTCTCCCATAATCTCTCGATAGAAGTTAAAGCTCTGTCCCCCAAACTCTGAATTAACAGGGAGTAATACACTGATGCCTCATGACCTTTTCCAAAAGCAGTAATCACCTCTCCCAGATATCTGCCACTTTAGGGGGTGTAAACCACTCCCAAAAACAATACAGGGCAGGTGGTGCAGCTGTAAATACCTAAAGAACTGAGATCTGGGAATCCCAAAAAGTTGAACCAAATTCTCAAAAGATCTCAACACTCCACTCTCATATAGGTCACCGAGTGTAGCAACCCCTCTCACAATCCACTCTGATCAGCAGAAAGGGGACCTATTGATAAATAATTTAGGGTTCAGCCATATGCTCGAGGCAACATTTAAATAAATGTCAGAATTAAACACTCTAGACACTTTTGTCCATACCGAGTACAAATGTGAGATAACAGGGTGTAACTTAACTTCTCCGAATAGTTTGATAGAAAGGCTTTGCAATGACGAAATACCTTTTCGGCGTCAAGTGAAATGGCTGCGACCGGAGTCTGATCATTCGCCACTGACCACATGGTATTGATGATATTGATGATAGCCTACTGTTATCAGAAGAGCTGCGGCCCCAAATAAACCCCACCTGATCTATATGTATAAAAGATGTCATAACTTCATTGGTTAGCCAAAATTTTTGACAATATTTTAACGTCTAGCTGGATCAGGGAAATTGGACAGTAACTCTTACACTCGCTTGGATCTTTGTCTTTTTGTAAGAATCAGACTGATTGGTTGGTGGAAGCTTTCCGATCTTTAATGATTCTGTATACACTTCTAACAAATGTGGGGCCAATTCTGTAGCATAAGATCTAAAAAAAACTTGCCTGTAGGCAAGGCCTTAATTACCTTGCCAAGCTCCTCCAAGGTTATCTCAGAATCAAGATAATTTTTTTGCTCAGACGTCAGTTTAGGAAGATCTAATGGTTCCACAAAATTTTGAATATCTTCATCAGTAGGCGAAGACATGGATCTACAGAGATCAAGATAGAATTCTTTAAAAGCATTATTAATAACAATGGCCAAGGAAAAATTTCATCCCGTGCAGATTTCACTGAGGGAATGGTAGAAAAAGACTCTTTCTGCTTTATATATCTAGCCAAAAGCTTCCCTGCTTTGTCCCCCAACTCAAAGTATGACTGTCTTGCCCTGAATAGCCAAAACTCCACTTTCCGTGACAAAATAGTATTATATCTGTATTTCAATCGGGTCAATTCTCTGAGGCCATCAGATGACATTCGGTGCTTCAGCTCTGCCTCGCCACTTTTAATATTCCCTTCCAACTCCACGAGTTCACTTGCTTTGGATTTTTTGATGAATGAGGCATACTGTATGATCTGACCCCTAAGAACCGCCTTAAGTGCTTCCCAAGCCACGCCCACAGAGGACACAGTTGGTCTCCATATAAACATTGATTTCAGCCTTTAACAGTTGTTGGCGCCATGTGACCTCTTTTTCTGTCCTTTTAAATAATTTGTATTGTTAACCTTGCCAAGTAATTTTAAAGAATCTACATACCCCAGTTTGTTGATTTTATTAATTTTTTTGTTAAGTTCAACTTCAGATTTTTGCTGTTTTGTAATGTGTGCAGGCATTAAACTCTGATATAAAGGCAAAGAGGGAGCTGGTAGAGACTGCACAGAAGGACGGAGAAGCCTGTATAGAAGCTATCAAGGTATTCTTTCAATTCATTTTAGCATTTTATAGGATTATGCCATATATTAATTACAACATTAAAGTCAACATGAAATCTAATGGGACTCTATTTACTTTCTTAGCGCACATTCCTGGTCTTTTTGTGCATTTTAGAACAAATAAAAAAATTTTTTAGGGGTATAATATTGGTTGCTAATGGTGTTTCATGTTGACTTTGACATTACAGTTTATTTGATTAGAGCAATTAATAAATGAGTGTGAACTGTGTCTCTCTGTAGAATTATGAGCTGGAGTTAGCATCTTATGGTGCTGGACTAGAAACACTACTAAACATCCCCATCAAGAGATCTGTCCTGCAGTCTCCATCTTCTACTATTTCAGAGGAGGTACACCAACTAACATGCACTTTCACAACCAACTCACAAACATTCATATTAGGGGGCCTGGGTAGCTCAGCGAACATTTACACTGACTACCACCCCTGGAGTCATGAGTTTGAATCCAGGGCATGCTGAGAGTGACTCTAGCCAGGTCACCTAAGCAACCAAATTGGCCCGGTTGCTAGGGAGGGTAGAGTTATGCTCTCGGTGGGGCACGTGGTGAGTTGTACGTGGATGCCGTGGAGAATAGCGTGGGCCTCCACACATGCTACGTCTCCGTGGTAACGCGCTCAACAAGCTACGTGATAAGATGCGTGGATTGACGGTCTCAGACGTGGAGGCAACTGAGATTCGTCCTCCGGATTGAGGCGAGTCGCTACGCCACCACGAGAACTTAGAGCGCATTGGGAATTAGGCATTCCAAATTGGGGAGGAAAGAAAAAAACTAAACAAAAAAAACATTCATATTATTGCAAAGTTGTTTATTATAATATTATCGATTTGTACTTGTGTTTATGCCCTAGGTCTCTTCTTTAAATGCACACTACTTAGAATTACTTACCCATTCAAGTGAATACTACAAACTTCTTGTGGTCTCATCGAAGAACATAGAAGAACTGAAGGTATAAAAAGGCTCCTCTGTTTTGGCACAGCACTCTCACACATCATCTTTGACCTTATGACCCTGATTGTTTCTTTGTGATTTCTGCAGATCCGTAATACCAAGATTGAACTGCTTGAGGAGGAACTTCAGCAGCTGAGAGACACCATCAAGGATCACAATGCCACAAATGCCTCTTTGCAAGAAGCTCTGATAAAATACCAGCAGGAGCTGAGTGACTCGCAGCAACACCTGCTTTCTCTGGAGGAGGTCAAGAGGAGCCAGACTTTAAAGTGCATGGTCACGCAGGAGAGCCTGGACTCCTCGGAGAACCATCTGCAAGAGCTTATGGAGCAAATACGTCGCCTCAAAATCCAGTTGGAAGATGTGGAGAGGAAGAAGAAGATTGTGGAAGACCGCTATAAGTTTTTACAAGAAGAATACGATGAGACCATGTGCAAGAAGCTTAAAGAACTGGAGCAGGCCAGCTGGGCCAAGATGGAGTTGGAGAAGACGGTGTCCGTCCGGACCCGAGAGGTGGAACGTCTTCGCAGGGAGTTGGAAGAGGAGGCACGGCGAGTGAAGGAGGCACAGGCAGAGCTGGCAAAGGTAAGGCAGGAGCACAGCATTGAGATACGAGAGGTGAAACAGACCTACGAGTCTCAAATCCTTGTTACACAAACCAGCATGGAGAGGCTTTCACAGCAGCAGGAGAGTGATTCGGCCTCAATGAGTCTGGAGTATGAAAGATTAGAAGGAGAGTCTAGAGAGTTGAAGGAGCAACTGAAAAGGCTCCATCTCTCCCTCAGCCAAGAAGAGGCACAGAGAAGGAACCTGGAAGAGGAGGTAAAGAGACTCAGCAATGTAGGCACTGAGGAAGGCCAGAAGCGGCTTGAGCTGGAAGCTCAGCTCCAGTTGATACTCAGCCAGAAAGGAGAAGCGGAGAACAAATGGAAGAAGGTGCAAGAAAGCTCTAATCGGACGCTGCAGGAGAAGAACAATGAGATCAACCATCTTACACGCTGTCTTGATGAGGTGCAACGCATGAAAAAAGCTTTGGAGACGGAGACGAAGCAACTGGAAGGTGAGTTGACTGAACTCAAAGCCAAGAACAAAACCTCAAACGAGGAGCTGGTGCAGCTTCGTTCCTCCCATCTTGAGTTGAGCCTTATCCGCGTTGAGTTGGAGGCCCATGCCCTTGAGAAGGGCCAATCTGAACAGACTATCTCACAGCTACAGAGCCGCATTCAAGAGCTCCAAGAGGAGCTGAAGCGACTGGAAAGTGAGTTGGTGAAGCAGCGACAAGTGGCGGAAGAGGAGGCCGGCAAATGCAGAAGAACAGAGATGCAACTTGAAAAGTCTAGCCAGGCCATGTGTGAGTACACGTCTACCATCACCACACTGCGTAAGAGCCAGGAAGAGACCAGTCTCGAGGCCAAACAGGCAGATAAAGAACTCAAGCAGCTGCAGGAGACTCTGGACCGCACCTTTAAGGAGCACAAAGCATTGTCTCAGAGTCTGGCCGCTTTGAAAGCTGAGATGAATACTCTGAAACTACAGTTGAAGCAAGAGCAGGGTCGAGTCCAAGACGCCAACAAGCGCTACGAGGCCCTTCATCGTAGCATGGAGGAGAAGACAACTACACTAAACCCAAACACTGTTGAGATTGAGCGTCTGCAGAGGATGAACGAAACACTTGCTAAAGAGTGCCTCCGTCTGGAGGAGGAGTTACGCGGCGTGCGTCTAGAGCACGAGGAGCTTCTTAAAGGCAAAAAGCATGAAGATCAGGAAATGGCGGAGCAAATCACAGCTTTGCAAAAACAGCTTGATGCCAGCCAGCGTGCTGGTGCGGAGCATGACCGCCTTATACGGCAGCTCTCACAAGAAAGAGAAAAACTGCAACAGGAGATAGAAAATGTGCAAAAGCAAGCCAGTGAGGTACTGGGCTGCAATAAAATCTCTCGGAATCTAGAGTTCTCAAGTTCCATCGTTGAAATAGATGTAGATGTAGCTAGCTGCATGCCTCCCTCTCTCACACTGCATGCTTATGCTTAATGTTCTGACATGCAACATATCTGCCACTAATCATCTGCCTCAATTCTGCATGTCTTAACAATTTGCATCTCTGCACCACACCCCACAGAATGATCAGATTTGCATCTTAAAACAAATGCACACCTCTGTACTTTGTCCTTCCCAAGCTCCGATGCTGCGTGCTTTTTTTGCTTTTGCATATTTGTCAACAGCATCCATCACATCCACATTCAGATGAAATTATCTTGATGTGTTTGTCCCATTGTGTCCTCAGCCGCCACTCTGATCCTTTTAAAGCTAAGTCATGTACTTAGCTTGAAAACAAATCAACTATATCAGTTTAATTGTCATCGATTGCAACGAATCATATCTGAAAAATCATTCATAGTTGCATTATTTTAATTGTGTGTTGTGCTCTCTGTTTAAAGCTGAAGTGTGTAATTTTGTGTCACGACACAGAATCGAAAAAATTATTATTTTTTAAACAGGTCTCCTGAACAATTCCCCATCTTCCATTGGTTTGCCAAACAGATTGGCCCACCTCTAATTTCTGCCGTTGTTTGAGCCAATGTGTCTGGCTGATTGGGATGCTCAAAAGAGAAATGTTTTGATAGTACCACAGACAGTGTTTACTTTTTTTTTTTTTTTTTTTTTGAAGAAATTGAGCTACAAATGGTTTACTTACAGTTGTCTCTATTAAACTGAAATAGGAGAAAGTATTTAAACATAAAAATACACACTTTAGCCCTTTAGCTTTAAATACTCTGAAATATGTTTAAAATGACATGGCTTCTCATGTCTTTCTCTCCCTTTTTACCTTTTGTTGCAGACTTCCTCTGTGATCCAAATTTCTCAATCTCAGTGCACTGAACTGCAGCAAGAGCGTGATGCCCTCATCAAGAAAATAAAAACAATGGAACAGGATGTGATGCGTTTGAAAAAGCTGGAGGAGGAGCTCGCCAGTATCAAACTTTCACTGGAGTCAGAATTGCGAATGAAATCACAGCTGCAAGAGGAGAAAGACAGGATCAACAAGGACTTTACCCAATGGAAGATCAAATGTGATACTCACGAGGAGAAAATACAGCAGCACAACTCAGAGCGCTCTGCCCTGGAGAGCCAGTTTAACTCTGTCAAGAGCGAGATGGAAAGTTTGAGGGCCCTACTGAGTGAGACTGAAGAACGCTACAGGCTGCAGTTGCAGGCCTTGGAACTAGAGAGGACTGAGATGCAGTTACTGAGAAGCTCACAGCAGAAGCCAGATGGTACTAGCAAATACACACAGACAGACCAATCTGACTCTTCCTCTCTGGTCTTCGATGGTGTCCGCAAGAAGGTCACTGCGCAGCAGCTACTAGACTGTGGCGTGATTGACAAAGGGACATTTGCACAGTTGATAAAGGGTGAGCGGACTGTTCAGGATGTAGCTGTCGATATCAGGCTCAATCTTAAAGGCACAGGAGCAATTGCAGGGCTAGAAGGTGGGCCTAAAGGCAAAATGACCTTCACGGAGGCCAAAAAACAACAGTTGATCTCAGATGAGTGTGCAAACATGTTGCTGGAGGCTCAAGCTGCCACAGGGTACATGATAGACCCCCGAGCTAATGTGAAAATGACAGTTGAGGAGGCTTGTCAAAATGGAATTATGGATGAAGCAGACAAGAAGCAGCTTTTGATTGCAGAGTTCGCCTGCATTGGGTTTCGGGATCCAAAAACTGCAAAGCTCCTGTCAGCTAGTCAAGCCATGAGGAAGGGAATAATCAACCGAGACACAGCTCTGCGTCTACTGCAAGCACAAGAGGCGGCAGGAGGGATCCTTGATCCAATCCTTAGTGTCTATCTCTCAAAAGATACTGCCATGGACCGTGACCTCATCGATGATGATCTGTACCAAGCTCTAAACGCTGTACCAGTGTGCTACATTGATCCTGTCACCGGTCTACATGCCAACTATGTTACCCTGAAGAAGCGATGCAAGGCTGACCTCACCACCAGCTTGCTCATGCTTCCAGCTCCAGAGAAACCCATGACTGTGCAGGGACTCCGTGCTGAAGTTAGTGTGTCAGACCTGGTGGATGCAAAATTGCTGGAACACTCGGACATGGAAAATCTGAGAGAGGGCAAGATTACCAGCCAAGACATTGAGCACAGGCTTCGAGCTTATCTACGAGGATCAACCTGCATTGCCGGGGTTTATGATGAGGCCAATGACTGCACTTTAACCATCTATCAAGCCATGAAGAATGGGCTTTTGCGACCAGGCACTACCTTGGAGCTTCTGGAGGCCCAGGCCGCTTCTGGCTTCATGATCAATCCTATTAATAATGAGTACTACACAGTGGAGGAGGCCTGCAAGAAAGGGCTCGCAGGTGTGGAATTCAAAGACAAGCTTCTTTCTGCTGAGAGAGCAGTTTCTGGGTTCAAAGACCCTGGAACCAACAAGATCATCTCCCTTTTTGAAGCCATTGAGCATGGTATCATTGAGAAAGGTCATGGCATTCGACTATTGGAGGCTCAGATTGCAAGTGGTGGAATTATTGACCCTAAACACAGTCACAGAATTGATGTCGATGTGGCATATCAGAGGGGATATTTTGGTGAGAAGATGAACCAGATTCTGAAAGATGAAGGAGATGAAACAAAGGGTTTCTTTGACCCCAACACAGAGGATAATCTAACATACCTGCAGCTGAAGAGCCGGTGCATCACGGATAAGAAGACAGGTCTGGTGCTACTGCCTCTTCATGACAAAAGAAAGAGCCAGCAAAAGAACTCCACGAGAAAGAGAAGGGTGTTGATTGTTGATCCAGATAGTAATAAAGAGATGACAGTGCGAGAAGCCTACGAAAAGAAACTTATAGACTACCAGACATTTCTGGAATTGTCTCGGCAAGAGTGCGAGTGGGAGGAAACGATCATCACTGCCCCTGATGGCTCTACCAGCACAGCAATAATGGACATGCAGACAGGCATTCAGTATGACTTGAAAGAACTGCTTGATAAGGGTGTCATTGACCAAGATGTATTTGACAAGTATCGCTCAGGAGAAATTACAGTCACACAGCTTGCTGACATGATCACCAATAAGGCAAAGAACCTCAACAAACCTCTGAGCTCCACTGCCTCCATATCATCATTCACATCCCAAACAGCACTGACAAGCCAGACAATCAAAAGTGAAACCATACAAACTGTGCAAAGTGTCTCCACTCAGCAAGATCCATCCTCAACAAACAGTGCCAAGCATATATCCAGCATGTCAGTCAAACTGGCCCCATTAGTAGAAACGATAGAGGAGCAGAATCCAGTTGGAGCAATTTTTTACACAGAGAAGCTGGAGAAGATCAGCATATGCAATGCCCTCAAGCGAGGAATACTAGATTCTATCACTGCACAACGACTGCTGGAAGCACAAGCTTGCACCGGTGGGGTTGTGAATCCTGAAAATGGCCGCCGCATGTCCATTCAGGAAGCAACCCGTCTTGGCGTACTTGATGACGAGATGGCTAACAGGCTAAAACCTGCCCAGAAAGCATATATTGGTTTCGAAGATGTGAAAACGAAGCGTAAGATGTCAGCCGCCGAGGCGGTCAAAGAAAAATGGCTGCCATATGAGGCTGGGCAGCGCTTCCTTGAGTTCCAGTATTTAACCGGTGGATTGTTGGACCCAGAGCTTGGGTGCAGACGTACACTTGAGGAGGCCTTGCAGCTTGGCTGGCTCGACATGAGAGGAGCTCAGAGGCTCCAAGATACACGGCACCATCCCAAAACGCTAACCTGCCCTAAGACTAAGCTGAGGATATCCTACAAGGAGGCTCTGGAGGGTTGCATGAAAGAGGAGGACACGGGTGTCCGCATGCTCCCTGCAGCCACAGTTTCATCGCATGGAATCAGCAGCCCCTACAACCTTTCCAATCCAGGTTCTGCTCCAGGGTCTCGGAGCGGTTCTCAAAGTGGCTCCCGTAGGGGTAGTGTGGACTACGGTTTGTCCCCTTCTTCCTCCACCAGATACAGCAGCTTCAGCTACAACAGAACCTCCTTTAGCTCAAGATCACTCTCCTAAACACTAATTTTATACCATGTTTCCATTTTAACAATATTTTGGATATAACATCAGAACATGAATCAAATAAGTCAGATATATCACTCTAAAGCAGTAACAAGCTTATTAATAAATAATCACAGGAAATGTGGATGGTGTTCTTAACAAATGAGCATTTTCTAAAACCTTGTTATTTACATTTTTGGAGAGCTAAAGAAAATCCAATACCATTTGATGTTTCTTAAATCTATCTTTATATGTCATTGTGTGGAATGTATTAGTCCCGAAAATGCCTTTTATTCATACCTGCTTACTAACAGTCAGGGCTTCTGAATTTTATTATGCAGATTTAAAAGTTGTTTATAACACTGAATGGGCCAGGATATAATTTTCTTGTTTTCACACCACTAAGAATGTTGAATTGCTGTCATTTTTCACTTTATTGCCTTTTGTAGTAGCCTGACTTACTCTGTGACACTTACATGTAATGCAATTTCGGATGATTTTATCATGCAGTTTTATTACTCAAATAAAGGCAAAATAAAATGTATCGCTCAAATTAAATGGGTTTAATTTTTTTTTTTTTTACTTTTATTACCAACGTTTTTTTTTTTTTTTTTTTTTTTTTTTTTATTATTTAAAGGAGAATTATTCCCTGTCCAAAAGCAATTTCCACCCAGGTCTGACTTCAGCTGTAAATTCAATCATGTGTAAATTTACAAACACCATATACAAATACCTTTAAATCCATGCATTATTTCAGTGGTTATAACCAAACAATAGTCTTAAATCAATGCTCAGTGTAGAAATTCCCCTTTGACCCTATGTTTTGCTAAACTAAAGACAGGCCTCCAGAAAATACATAACTATGAATTGTTCAAAAACTTATTTTCTCAGTATTTTTGTCTTGTTCTCCAGTAAAAAAAATTTTTTTTTTTTAAATTAATAAATTAAAATTTAATATAGATTTAAAACAATATATATTTACCTAAGAAGCAAAATTACATTACATTTTTGTGAGGTTTATGCTTAAGAAAAAAAATGCCAATGGGGTAAGAAAAGGAAAAACTGTATTTTTCTGAAAATGTTGAACTACAAAATGTTTTTTGCAGTGTGTATTTATGTGCATATATAAGGGCTTTAAGTTTGATGAGGTGTACTAACTTAACAAAACAAGAAGTCAATTTATTTTACCAGCATCCTGTCTGAAATGTGTAGGGGGTCCAGTCATTTTACATAATGGCCATCTTAAAACTCTGACTCGTTTGAGAATCCTGGCTAGAACTAACTGGGTAGAATTATTAACACTGTAGAAGCTAAATATAATTGAAATACACAAATTATTTTATGAACACAAAGAAGACGACAAGGGTCTTGATTTCATTTGCTTAAAATTCAAATTGAAAAGCAGAAATTTGCACAGTTAATTTTTAAGTTCCAGATTTTCTGTTAACATCCTTCTTTCATTGGATAGTTTAGAAACGCCTATCCTGTTTGGAAACGCCCACTGATTCCCTTCTTTCATTGGATAGTTTAGAAACGCCCATCCTGTTTGGAAACGCCCACTGATTCCCTTCTTTCATTGGATAGTTTAGAAACGCCCATCCTGTTTGGAAACGCCCACTGATTCCCTTCTTTCATTGGATAGTTTAGAAACGCCCATCCTGTTTGGAAACGCCCACTGATTCCCTTCTTTCATTGGATTGTTTAGAAACGCTCATCCTGGTTTGGAAATGCCCACTGATTACAACACTGAGATTCCCTACTTTCATTGGATAGTTTAAAACACCCATCCTGGCAGGGGCCTGGATAGCTCAGCGAGTATTGACGCTGACTCTCACCCCTAGAGTTGCGAGTTCGAATCCAGGGTGTGCTGAGTGACTCCAGCCAGGTCTCCTAAGCAATCAAATTGGCCCGGTTGCTAGGGAGGGTAGAGTCACATGGGGTAACCTCCTCATGATTGCAATTAGTGGTTCTCGCTCTCAATGGGGCGTGTGGTAAGTTGTGTGTGGATCACAGAGAGTTGCATGAGCCTCCACATGCTGTGAGTCTCTGCGGTGTCATGCACAACAAGTCACGTGATAAGATGCACGGATTGATGGTCTCAGAAGTAGAGGCAACTGAGACTTGTCCTCCACCACCCGGATTGAGGTAAGTAACCGCACCACCATGGGGACTAACTAAGTAGTGGGTATTGGGCATTCCAAATTGGAAGAAAAGGGGATACAAATAAAAAAATAAATGCCCATCCTGGTTTGGAAATGCCCACTGATTACTACATTGAGATTCCCTACTTTCATTGGGTTGTTTAGAAATGCCCATCCTGTGTAGCACCAACAATCATGCCATGGTCCAAACTGAAAACTTCTTGTAAACTTAAATTGGCAACTTCTTTTTTTTCTCTCTTGATTTTCTCAATTTTTTCTCCCCAATTTGGAATGCCCAGTTCCCAATGCGCTCTAAGTTGCCTCCGCGTCTGAGACCGTCAATCCGTGCATCTTATCACGTGGCTTGTTGAGCACGTTACCGCGGAGACGTAGCGGGTGTGGAGGCTTCACGCTATTCTCCGTGGCATCCACGCACAACTCATCACGCACCCCACCGAGAGTGAACCACATTATAGTGACCACGAGGAGGTTACCCCATGTGACTCTACCCTCCCTAGCAAACGGGCCAATTTGGTTGCTTAGGAGACCTGGCTGGAGTCACTCAGCACGCCCTGGACTCAAACTCCTGACTCCAGGTGTGGTAGTCAGCATCAATACTCGCTGAGATTCCCAGGCCCCAAATTGTCGTACTCGCTCTGGTTCAGATGCTGTTTACCAGAGTCCAGTTTACAGAGGTCACACTACATCGGTAACACAACTAGAAGTTCATCCGCCTAGAAATGTATTCCCACTGCCCGAACTACAATCCATTTCCGCCACATTGAAAAACAAAAATCATGCTTTGGTAAGTCATAATTATGAGATACTTATGAGATAAAAACTCAAAATTATGAGCCATATGACAAAAAATAATTATGATATTATGATAGTAAATCAATTATGAGATTAAGTCATAACTTTAAGATAGTAATATTTATAACAAAAATAAAAAATTAAGAGATTGTTATAATTTTAAGATAACAATTCATAATTATGTGATAAGTCATAATAATAATAAGTCAAAATTATAAGTCATATGTATGATAAAAAAGTCATAATTATATGATAGTCAAAAATATGATAGTAAGTCAATTATGAGATTGTCATAATTTTAAGATAAAAAGTCATATTTATGAGTCAAATTTATGAGGTAGTAATTGATAATTATGAGATCAATTAAATTATAAAATAAAAAGGTCATAATTATGACAGAAATAAACTAGAAAATTATAATTATATAATTCTGAGATTTGGATTGTAAATCATTTATGATATTAAGTCATAACGTTAAGATAAAAAGTAATTTATAATAACAAAAAGTCAAAATTATGAGATGGTGATAATTATGTGATAAAAGGTCATAATTATGTTATTTTATACAGTTCATAATCAAGAAACAACAAGTTTAATCCTCTGGTTAATTAGTGGATGAACTAGAAATCTTGGTTGAATGGTATTGTAACTGACAATTATATCTTATAATTATGACTTTGTATCTCATAATCGTGACTTATGTCAAAATTATGACTTTGAATCTAATAATTCTGACTTTTTCATCTCATAATTATAGTTTACCAAAGCACTTTTTTCATGTGGCAAAACGGGTGTCATTACAATATAGACAACTTTACAGTTCAAATAATAAATGTAAATGTAAATAATAAATGTGTTTTTCTGAATAATTCATGTGTGTGATGCATTGACAAAATTATGTGATTCACAATTCTACTTATTCTGCTTTAAAACTCTCCTTAATGGTTGACTTCCATGTTAAGTGCTTCACCGTAACACAAGTTTTGTTTTTACAAACCCAGGAATGAGTAGAAATTATTTTCTGCTGTAATGGACATTTCCATATTGCGAAAAATGTACGTTTAAAACGTTAAAGTCTCCGTAAACATAATTCGGGCATATGAAGTATCACTTGAAAGCTTAGAATCTGAACTTTTCAGAGATAACCATCAGTTCTGCATTTGTGTTACATAAAATAACAAAATAAAGCCTCAAAACATTCGCGTTGAAAATTAGCGCCCCCTAGAGGTAATGAGGTAGAAATATTTATATAAAAATAAAAGTCCTTCACATAGCACCTAAATAGACAAGTCACATATCAAATGAAAGCTCTCATTCTCAGGAATGTGACTGTATAGTTAATTTATGTGCACTAATACCACTGTTCAAAATATTTTCAAAAGAATCAAAAAGTGAAATATGATTTATGTAAGTCATCAAATACAAACGTCTCTTTTATGCACCGATAACTGCTGCTGTAAGCCCCAAATAGCTCAAAACTTTATATCAGTTTTTACCTTAGGGAGTTTTCTAAAATATGAGCCATTTTTACTTGTTTGTGGGCTTGTTTGTGTGAATAATCCAATGTTATATTTTAGATGTCCAGAAGAAAATATGCCTCCCAGAAGGAAAAGCATGCAAAACAAACCTTCAGAAAATATTTTTTCGACTATTGATGATAAAATCAATCAATCAATTTTACATCATCACAAAGGGGTGGATCTCAGCTTTCTAATGACACCAAGATTGGGCTTGTAGTCCACTCATAGGCCGAGATATTCAATGAAACATCAAGGGTGGTGCTTGAACTGAAAATTAGACTGAATGTCTATGGACAAGCACATCTGTGAGGGCTAAAATGTGTTAGAGCGCCACCTGCATTTCAGATCTGTATATTGTGATGGAATGTGAGAGAGAAAAAAAAATAATTTCTAGTGCTTGCTGCCTTCTAGTGGAATAAAATGACGCTTTTCAAAGTGAGGTAGAGTGAACAGAACCAGAATTACATGTTTACAAAGTTAGGACAACAAAACTTTTTTTATTATTCTGTTTATCATAAGATTATAAATGCATACAATATTATTTATGAATAATTGGAGTGTTTTTAATTTTATTTGGGAGGTTATCTGAAAAATTAGACCAATTTTTTGCAGTTAGTCCACAGTATGTGCAAATGGTGAGCTTTTAAATTTGAGTGTGAAAAATGGCTGGCGGCAGCCCAAAAATGCACCAGAGTTTAAGGGGTTCTTGTATGGATCATTCCCATATTTTTCTGTAATTTAGCTTTTTCACTTATGTTAATAACATTGTCCAACATAAATGTACCTATTTAAAACACTACTAAACCCCTGAACACTTTTGTATTTGCACATTCTCTCGACAGACGCCGCAGGAAAACACAGACGCCATAGTCACAGAAGCCATAGACCAGTGGCACAAACACTATGGGACACCCATGCACGCTGTGTGAGACCACCACATTAATTGTCCTAATGAGGACATCATTATTTTTGGGGCATTTTAAATGTGACTGAAACTGTAAGTTTAACATCCTGACTTTGGAGGCCAGCGCATTGGAACAAGACTTTCTAAACATTGCTAACTAACAAGAAACACAAGCTCACGACTCCATGCGTCAAAAGTGTGTGTGTGGTACTTTTATTAAGTTCCTTTACACAATGATCTGCATACATCATCCCAGAGTGACAGTAACATGACATGCATGTGCGCTCTCTTCGCGGGTTTCTGAGCTAATAGCAGCAGCGCAAGAGAGCGACGTTAACGGACTGTAAATGGAAAACACATATCAATTATTCAAAACATATGACTTACTGCACTTCTGTGAGAGGTTTGTGTTTTACACTTAAAAGGAAAAGTTTGCCCAGAAATTAACCTCATGTCGTTCCAAAGTCGTATGCTGTTATTTTTTTATGTGGAACACAATAAAACAAGTTTTCTATGGAAGCCCTGAAAATACTTAAGTGTCTTGGTGCATTCCTGAGCCTGTCTTACAAAAATAAATAAATAAATAAATAAAATAAAATTCTCTCTCAAAAAATAAAAAAATTATTAAAAAAAAAAAAATTCTCAAAAAAAAAAAAAAAAAAAAATTATCAACAAAAAAAAAATGTTCTCAACATTTTTTTTTCAAAAATACATAAATTAAAATAATAATAATAATAATAATAATATTTTTATCCTGAGGAGGCAACACATGAGATTTTTTTTTTTTTTTTTGCTTGCTAGCTAACAATTAGCATGCAGTACCAACCTTGGCCACCAGGTGCCACTATCAGTAAGCAAAACAATTTTTATATATTAATAATAAAAACAATTCTCGTGTTGCCTCTTGAGGAGAAAATTTTTTTGAGACAGAAATTTTTTGAGAGAGAGAAAAGTATTTGTAGGCATTAGGCTCAGGAAGGCACTAAGACGCCAAAAAAAACATAATACAAAAAATTCACCTAGTAAAAAATTTTTCACAGTGCAGTTCAGGGCTTCCGGACTTTCCCAACTGTACATACTATAATTAATAGTGACCTCAGCTGTCAAGCTCTAAAAACACCAAAAAATTATAACAGAAGTCCATAAAATAACATCATATGGGTTTAGAATGACATGAAGGTGAGTAAATAATGACAATTTTCATTTTGTGTTAACTTTTCCTTTAATGTTTAATGCCAATTGTGTATAAAAGTCAGTTAAAAAACATAATGTATTGTCACACATTGTTTCACAATTTCTGTGTGATCACTGACAATAAAATGTGAAAAAAAAAAAAACATAACACTGATTATTTTGTCTCTCTCGAATATGAACCCCCATTTTGGTAACACAGCGCCCTGTAGAGCAAGTTTAAAGGGTGTGCTCTAAAACCAAGGGCGTAGCAGCCGCGGGAGACGTGGGGGGACACGTCCCCCGCACTCTTTAAAAAGGTGATTTTTGTCCCCGGCACTTTTCCAAGCTAAACCCATACCAAGTGGTGGATTTGTTTACTGTATTCTTTGCGTTTTATTACTCTGGGCTGATTGAGCGACCATCCAGCCAATCACAGGTGAGTTTAATGAGCCATAACAACCCTTACATAACAGGCCGTCAGACAGACAGTCTAATCAACGCGGCTCCGTTCATTTCTACAAAGTTGCTTTCAACAATGCTCATTTATCCATGTATTTTATCGGCATTGATGTTGATCTAAATGAATACTCTAGAGATGAGGAACACACAAATGAGAGTTATTTATCGGCATATCGTTCTTGATTGACAGAATTACATGAAATGCACTGCAGAAACAAACAACAGGACTTCTTAAGTCACATTGTAAGAGTTTATATCAGCACATGAGTCTTCATTAAGTTATGATTTTTACATTATGTTTATGAGGTAATAGTTTGAACGGTTGTTTTTACCAATTTAAGCAGATTACTAGATCTGTGTTAAATATGTAAAGCTATTTTTAATATCAGCTCCTGTTTTTTACCTCTGTGTTGGTGTGCAGTCGACAAACTGCAAGAAATAAGATCGATCTGCTGTTCTTATAACACTTATGCATTTTAATGAAGTCATTCGATATGCACACACACTTTTTTATACATGAAAATGTCCGCACGTTATTGAAACTCATTATAATTATAATTATTATAAGACTATTATTGTTGTCTTTTGTTAAATGCTCAGAAACTGTAGGGAAATTTCTCTTTATAGGTCTGTAGACATACACATTTTAAAGGATTAAAATGTTCTTTTGATCATTGATTCAGTGATTAACTCATTTCACACAAGACGCTCATTTGTCACCTTCTGGCATCAGCAGAAATGGTCACTGAATCTTTAAATGGATCTGAACGAATGTTGGTGAACGTAGTCAAAACACTCGAGCCACTTGGATACATTTAAAACCCCACAATGCACAGAGTAAAAAATAAAACTGTGCACATGCACATTTGGCATTATTTAATTGATTAAATAATTTATTCAGGACCAGCTTGTGCTCAGTCTTTTATTGTCATGTGTGAAACAGAAGCAGGATGCCCTTTATTTTTGCAATACTTGAATCTTTAAAATACTTCAAATATTAAAAGTATATAATATGCATATATGAATATAATACTTATATCGTGCTTGTACATTAATATATACTGTAATATATTAATACTGCACTGTAAGTGTTGGGTCTGAGCCACCGACCGACAGCTGTGTCCCCCCCACTTTTAAAATGACTGCTACGCCCCTGCTCCAAATAATGCGCCCCACACCATACTTGGCAAACTTCAGCCAAGCACTTGTTTATTAAAATGTAGGGAGTTTAACTGCAGCTCTGAGAACACACTGAGAAAAAAAAAAAATGAAAGCGATCTTGTTCGAAAACAGGACGCATATCAAGGCTTTAACACATTATTGCTTTGTCCTGTCACTCAAATGTAGCACATGTCCGTCAAGACCTCCTCCACTGTGGGCATGTCATGAAAGCTAGCCGGTTAAAGGCGTTTTAAGAGTTAAAGACGTTTTCTGTATAAAAGTCATTTCTGTTGTGTTTCCGGAAAGTGGAATTATTTAGAAAATCCACCACGCTATCTGCTGAATTAAAAACTGTCATCCAGTAAAATAAAAATGAATGGAAATAAGCACATATATTTCAGATTTTTAAACGTTATTGTTCAGAATATACACATATTTCCACACACAAAAAGCTCTCTTTCTCTCTCACACACACACACACAATGGCCCCACTGACAACAATCCTAAAATCTTTCCGCTGTGAATTGGTCAGTGCACGCAGGGCGATACTCTTGGAGGATGAACTCGGGATCGGATGCTCTGAGCTGTATCCGATCGGCAGTCTTTCCTACGTGGTGATTCCTGTCTCGCCTTAAGAGTCACCAAAGTCTGATTAAAGTTTAACAGCTCCTTAAAGAGTGTTCACTGGTTCCATCATGGGCTGTAGTCCACCTCTACGGTCGATGAAACCTGCAATGCAAGAAGAGAAAAAAAGACTGTCTGTGTTCAGAATAGCATACTCATACTATTTCTGTAGTATGTATACTGTGGATAGTGTGCGAATGTGCTGTTTCAATGGAATAAACTCTTAAAATGCATCCAAATATTTACACTTTCTGGGTAAACTCTTATGTAAATTGTCAATTTTTGAAAGAATGGTTTTACCAACAATTCCTGTGTAAAACATCTGTAAAGCTATTTTAATAAAAGCCAAAAACATTATACAATAATTTGCGCAAGATGTACTGTAAATTGTCCGCAAGTATTTGTCTAACTATTTTCATTAAACATAAAATGAACGTTTACACAGAATTTTCACATTAATTGTCCACAGATTTCTGTCTAAAATGTCCGTAAATCTATTTTAATAAAAACAAAAACCATGATGCAATAATTTACGGAAGACTGGTTTTACGAACGTTTTACACTAAATTCGGCATAAATTTCCACAAACTACTGCGTAAAAACTTTATAAAACTATTTCATTAAACATAAAACAAACCTTTTACACAGAAATTACACGTTAATAGTTCACACATTTCCGTGCAAAACGTTCATAAAACTATTTTCATAAAACTTTTACACAGAAATGACAAATTTTACTGCAAAACGTTCGTAAAACTATTTGAATAAAACGTAAAAGCATTATGCAATAATTTGCGCATGATGTAAACTGTCCAAAAATTACGGCTTAAAACCTTCAGAAAACTTTTTTCATAAAGTGTTAAATGAATGTTTTACAGATATTTAGCGTTAACTGTCAACAAACTTTTGTAAAACTATTTTCATTAAACGTAAAACAAACGTTTTACACAGAAATTTGGCATAAATTTCCAGAAACTTCTGTGTAAAACCTTTATAAATCTATTTTCATAAAACTTAAACATTTTACACAGAAATGACAAATTTTACTGCAAAACGTTCGTAAAACTATTTGAATAAAACGTAAAAGCATTATGCAATAATTTGCGCATGATGTAAATTTTCCACAAATTACAGCTGAAAACCTTCAGAAAACTATTTTCATAAAGTGTTAAACGAATGTTTTACAGATATTTAGCGTTAACTGTCAACAAACTTTTGTAAAACTACTTTCATTAAACGTAAAAAAACGTTTTATATAGAAATTCGGCATAAATTTCCACAAAATTCTGTGTAAAACCTTTATAAAACTATTTTATTAAACGTAAAACAAACCTTTTACACAGAAATTACACGTTAATTGTTCACACATTTCGGTGCAAAACGTTCATAAAACTATTTTAATAAAACGTAAAAGCATTATGCAATAATTTGCGCATGATGTAAACTGTCCACAAATTACAGCTGAAAACCTTCAGAAAACTATTTTAATAAAACGTAATAGCATTATGCAATAATTTGCGCATGATGTAAACTGTCCACAAATAACAGCTGAAAACCTTCAGAAAACTATTTTCATAAAGTGTCAAACGAATGTTTTACAGATATTTAGCATTAACTGCCAACGAATTTCTGTGTTAAACGTTTGTAAAACTATTTTCATTAAACGTAAAACAAACGTTTTACACAGAAATTTGGCATAAATTTCCAGAAACTTCTGTGTAAAACCTTTATAAAACTATTTTCATAAAACTTAAACATTTTACACAGAAATGACAAATTTTACTGCAAAACGTTCGTAAAACTATTTGAATAAAACGTAAAAGCATTATGCAATAATTTGCGCATGATGTAAATTTTCCACAAATTACAGCTGAAAACCTTCAGAAAACTGTTTTCATAAAGTGTTAAACGAATGTTTTACAGATATTTAGCGTTAACTGCCAACAAACTTTTGTAAAACTACTTTCATTAAACGTAAAAAAACGTTTTATATAGAAATTCGGCATAAATTTCCACAAAATTCTGTGTAAAACCTTTATAAAACTATTTTATTAAACGTAAAACAAACCTTTTACACAGAAATTACACGTTAATTGTTCACACATTTCGGTGCAAAACATTCATAAAACTATTTTAATAAAACGTAAAAGCATTATGCAATAATTTGCGCATGATGTAAACTGTCCACAAATTACAGCTGAAAACCTTCAGAAAACTTTTTTCATAAAGTGTCAAACGAATGTTTTACAGATATTTAGCATTAACTGTCAACGTATTTCTGTGTAAAACGTTTGTAAAACTATTTTCATTAAACGTAAAACAAACGTTTTACACAGAAATTACACGTTAATTGTTCACACATTTCGGTGCAAAACGTTCATAAAACTATTTTAATAAAACGTAAAAGCATGACGCAATAATTTACGCAAGACTGGTTTTATAAATGTTTTACACGGAAATTGCGTAAGAGTTTGATCACCTGGTTAGATGTCGACTCGACTCGTGTACCTCCATCTCTGAGCTCTTAAACTCATTGAGTTCTTTACGTATGGCAGCCTGCAAGAGACATAATTCAGAACTCCATAAGTAATGATAAGAATGTAACTTTTCAAGTAGTTATGCCAATACACAATGTTTATTAGTACAAATGCCCAAACACCCCTTTAAAATGCTGAATTAACCTATAAGATATTAAAGCTTGTTTTAAGATAATATATCTTGAATATATGTGTATATTGACTTATTACACTGCCAGATTTCTAAGATTCTTGAAAACAAGCCTTAAAGTTCACTCAAAAATGAAAATGATGTCATCATTTACTCAGTCTTTATTAGGTAGGCAGTTTAAAGCAAGTGAACCTTGTCCGCAGCAGTGAGTCGTGTCCAGGGTTTGTCCGCTCGACGGTCGTAATCTTGAGCTTCTGCAACTTCTACATAATCACTGAAGCGGATGAGAATCTTTGCCTTTCTGAGCTCCTCTACAGTCGGCCTCTGACTCAACTACACCCACAGAATTGAAAGGAAATGTAATTAAAGCACTAAAAACCAGAGTCATGACATTTCTACAGCAATTTACAAACATTTGATATATCACAAGCATCACAAACACACATAAAGATGTATCTAAACTCTAATCGAATCTGTGCCGTAACCCAAAATAGTGTGTTGCTATAGGAACACAGTCTGAAAATCCTAAAATCTCTAGTTTCAGGAAAATCTCTTGTCGTCTCACCTTCCTTGAGAGTCTTTTCTTTAATTCTTTTTTCTCTTCTAACTCGTCCTGTTCATTCCGAGCTGAACGAAAGACAGAGAGAAGACAAAAATGTTTTGCAAAATTGAACTATTTTTAACTTGATTGGCGTCTTAAAAATGTAACGCTCATGGTGCACGATGCTAAAAAACAGCAAACAACATGCAATGACAAAAGTCGCACAAGTACACAGACCAACAATTAAAAATTACGCAGACAAACTTGCTCTATCTCCCTTTAGTGTTTCTGAGTAACCTTTGTGTGGCCTGTTCAGTTCAAATATTAATTTAGAAATTTACAAAGTCCTATAATGAAGACTTTAATGTCACTAAACGTCAGCTGGTGTAGATGTTTGAAGAACTTACGTTTGAGGATGTTTCTCTGTTCTAGTTCTTCTGCTGATGGTCGCTGGCTGAGTCGACTGCAGACAGACAGATAAACTTTATTTTGGAAAGTAAAAAATAAAAAGATCATCTACACAAAAGTACACAGTAAAAAAATGTGTAAAACGTTCGTAAAACTATTTTCATAAAACGTAAAAATATGATTAACTTAAGCAAGGCTGGTTTTAAAAACGTTTAAACGTAAAAAAAAATTATGTAAATTATCCACATATTTAGGTGTAAAATGTCCGTAACTTATTTGAATAAAACGTAAAACAGTTTTGCACTGAAATTTCACATAAATTTTCCACAAATTTCAATGTAAAACTTTCTTGAAACTATTTTTATTGAAAGTAAAACGAACATTTTCCACAAAAATTTCGCATAAATTTTCCACAAATCTCAGTGTAAAATGTTCATAGAACTATTTTCATAAAACGTCAAATGAATTTTTTTACACAGAAATTTTGCATAAATTGTCCACATACTTCGGTTAAATCGTTCATTAAAGTAAATTTCGGTGGAAAACATTAATAAAACTATTTGCATAAAACTTAAAACGAACATTTAACTCCGAAATATTATGTAAATTGTCCACATATTTTGGTCTAAAATGTTCGTAAAACTATTTTCATAAAATGTAAAAATGAAAATTTTACACAGAAAGTTTGTGTAAATTGTCCACAAATTTTGGTGTAAATCGTTCATATAACTACTTTCATAAAACAGAAAACGAACGTTTTATAGAGAAATTTTGCACAAATTGTTCCGGTGTGAAATGCTCGTAAAACGTTTTACATAAAATGTTAAATTAACTTTTTACACAGAAATTTAGTGTAAACTGTCCACAAATTTCAATGTTATCGTTCATAAAACTAAATTTTGGTGTAAAACTATTTTCATAGAACATAAAACAAATTCTTTACGCAAATTTTGCATAAATTATCAAAAAATGTCAGTGTAAAACATTAATAAAACTATTGGCATTAAACTTAAAAATGAACATTTTACACTGAAATTTCGTATAAAATTTCCACAAATTTCAATGTAAAACTTTCTTGAATCTATTTTCATTGAAAATAAAACGAACATTTTCCACAAAAATTTCGCATAAATTTCCCCAAATCTCAGTGTAAAATGTTCATAAAACTATTTTCATAAAAATAAATTTTGCGTAAATTGTCCACATATTTCGGTCAAATTGTTCATTAAAGTAAATTTCAGTGGAAAACATTCATAAAGCTATTTGCATAAAACTTAAAACGAACGTTTAACTCCGAAATATTTTGTAAATTGTCCACATATTTTGGTGTAAAACATTCATAAAACTATTTTCATAAAACGTAAAAATGAAAATTTTAGACAGAAATTTTTTGTAAATTGTCCACAAATTTTGGTGTAAATTGTTCATAAATCAAAATTTTGGTGTAAAATATTCAGAAATCTATTTGCATAAAACATAAAACGAACGTTTTATCGAGAAATTTTGCACAAATTGTCCACATATTGTTCCGATGTGAAATGCTCGTAGAACTTTTTACAAAAAATGTTAAATTACCTTTTTACACAGAACTTTTGTGTAAACTGTCCACAAATTTCAATGTAAATAGTTCGTAAAACTAAATTTTGGTGTAAAACTATTTTCATAAAATATTAAACAAATTATTTACCCAAATTATCCTCAACTTTCAGTGTAAACATTAAGAAAACTAAATTTCAATGTAAAATATTCATAAAACTATTTGCATTAAAAAACAGAAAACAGAAATATTACATAATTTGTCCATACATTTCGGTGTAAAATGTTTGCTAAACTATTTTCATAAAACTTAAACATTTTACACAGAAATGACAACTTTTACTGCAAAACGTTCGTAAAACTATTTGAATAAAACGTAAAAGCATTATGCAATAATTTGCGCATGATGTAAACTGTCCACAAATTACAGCTGAAAACCTTCAGAAAACTATTTTCATAAAGTGTTAAACAAATGTTTTACAGATATTTAGCGTTAACTGCCAACAAACTTTTGTAAAACTACTTTCATTAAACGTAAAAAAACGTTTTATATAGAAATTCGGCATAAATTTCCACAAAATTCTGTGTAAAACCTTTATAAAACTATTTTATTAAACATAAAACAAACCTTTTACACAGAAATGACACGTTAATTGTTCACACATTTCGGTGCAAAACGTTCATAAAACTATTTTCATAAAACGTAAAAACATGATGCAATAATTTGCGCATGATGTAAATTTTCCACAAATTTCGGCTTAAAACCTTCAGAAAACTTTTTCATAAAGTGTCAAACGAATGTTTTACAGATATTTAGCATTAACTGTCAACGAATTTCTGTGTAAAACGTTTGTAAAACTATTTTCATTAAACGTAAAACAAACGTTTTACACAGAAATTTGGCATCAATTTCCAGAAACTTCTGTGTAAAACCTTTATAAAACTATTTTCATAAAACTTAAACATTTTACACAGAAATGACAAATTTTACTGCAAAACGTTCGTAAAACTATTTGAATAAAACGTAAAAGCATTATGCAATATTTTGCGCATGATGTAAACTGTCCACAAATTACAGCTGAAAACCTTCAGAAAACTATTTTCATAAAGTGTTAAACGAATGTTTTACAGACATTTAGCGTTAACTGCCAACAAACTTTTGTAAAACTACTTTCATTAAACGTAAAAAAACGTTTTATATAGAAATTCGGCATAAATTTCCACAAAATTCTGTGTAAAACCTTTATAAAACTATTTTATTAAACGTAAAACAAACCTTTTACACAGAAATTACACGTTAATTGTTCACACATTTCGGTGCAAAATGTTCGTAAAACTATTTGAATAAAACGTAAAAGCATTATGCAATAATTTGCGCATGATGTAAACTGTCCACAAATTACAGCTGAAAACCTTCAGAAAACTTTTTTCATAAAGTGTCAAACGAATGTTTTACAGATATTTAGCATTAACTGTCAACGAATTTCTGTGTTAAACGTTTGTAAAACTATTTTCATTAAACGTAAAACAAACGTTTTACACAGAAATTTGGCATCAATTTCCAGAAACTTCTGTGTAAAACCTTTATAAAACTATTTTCATAAAACTTAAACATTTTACACAGAAATGACAAATTTTACTGCAAAACGTTCGTAAAACTATTTGAATAAAACGTAAAAGCATTATGCAATAATTTGCGCATGATGTAAACTGTCCACAAATTACAGCTGAAAACCTTCAGAAAACTATTTTCATAAAGTGTTAAACGAATGTTTTACAGATATTTAGCGTTAACTGCCAACAAACTTTTGTAAAACTACTTTCATTAAACGTAAAAAAACGTTTTATATAGAAATTCGGCATAAATTTCCACAAAATTCTGTGTAAAACCTTTCTAAAACTATTTTATTAAACGTAAAACAAACCTTTTACACAGAAATGACAAATTTTACTGCAAAACGTTCGTAAAACTATTTGAATAAAACGTAAAAGCATTATGCAATAATTTGCGCATGATGTAAACTGTCCACAAATTACAGCTGAAAACCTTCAGAAAACTATTTTCATAAAGTGTCAAACGAATGTTTTACAGATATTTAGCGTTAACTGCCAACAAACTTTTGTAAAACTACTTTCATTAAACGTAAAAAAACGTTTTATATAGAAATTCGGCATAAATTTCCACAAAATTCTGTGTAAAACCTTTATAAAACTATTTTATTAAACGTAAAACAAACCTTTTACACAGAAATTACACGTTAATTGTTCACACATTTCGGTGCAAAACGTTCGTAAAACTATTTGAATAAAACGTAAAAGCATTATGCAATAATTTGCGCATGATGTAAACTGTCCACAAATTACAGCTGAAAACCTTCAGAAAACTTTTTTCATAAAGTGTCAAACGAATGTTTTACAGATATTTAGCATTAACTGTCAACGAATTTCTGTGTTAAACGTTTGTAAAACTATTTTCATTAAACGTAAAACAAACGTTTTACACAGAAATTTGGCATAAATTTCCAGAAACTTCTGTGTTAAACCTTTATAAAACTATTTTCATAAAACTTAAACATTTTACACAGAAATGACAAATTTTATTGCAAAACGTTCGTAAAACTATTTGAATAAAACGTAAAAGCATTATGCAATAATTTGCGCATGATGTAAACTGTCCACAAATTACAGCTGAAAACCTTCAGAAAACTATTTTCATAAAGTGTTAAACAAATGTTTTACAGATATTTAGCGTTAACTGCCAACAAACTTTTGTAAAACTACTTTCATTAAACGTAAAAAAACGTTTTATATAGAAATTCGGCATAAATTTCCACAAAATTCTGTGTAAAACCTTTATAAAACTATTTTATTAAACATAAAACAAACCTTATACACAGAAATGACACGTTAATTGTTCACACATTTCGGTGCAAAACGTTCATAAAACTATTTTCATAAAACGTAAAAACATGATGCAATAATTTGCGCATGATGTAAATTTTCCACAAATTTCGGCTTAAAACCTTCAGAAAACTTTTTTCATAAAGTGTCAAACGAATGTTTTACAGATATTTAGCATTAACTGTCAACGAATTTCTGTGTAAAACGTTTGTAAAACTATTTTCATTAAACGTAAAACAAACGTTTTACACAGAAATTTGGCATCAATTTCCAGAAACTTCTGTGTAAAACCTTTATAAAACTATTTTCATAAAACTTAAACATTTTACACAGAAATGACAAATTTTACTGCAAAACGTTCGTAAAACTATTTGAATAAAACGTAAAAGCATTATGCAATAATTTGCGCATGATGTAAACTGTCCACAAATTACAGCTGAAAACCTTCAGAAAACTTTTTTCATAAAGTGTCAAACGAATGTTTTACAGATATTTAGCATTAACTGTCAACGAATTTCTGTGTTAAACGTTTGTAAAACTATTTTCATTAAACGTAAAACAAACGTTTTACACAGAAATTTGGCATAAATTTCCAGAAACTTCTGTGTTAAACCTTTATAAAACTATTTTCATAAAACTTAAACATTTTACACAGAAATGACAAATTTTACTGCAAAACGTTCGTAAAACTATTTGAATAAAACGTAAAAGCATTATGCAATAATTTGCGCATGATGTAACTGTCCACAAATTACAGCTGAAAACCTTCAGAAAACTATTTTCATAAAGTGTTAAACAAATGTTTTACAGATATTTAGCGTTAACTGCCAACAAACTTTTGTAAAACTACTTTCATTAAACGTAAAAAAACGTTTTATATAGAAATTCGGCATAAATTTCCACAAAATTCTGTGTAAAACCTTTATAAAACTATTTTATTAAACATAAAACAAACCTTATACACAGAAATGACACGTTAATTGTTCACACATTTCGGTGCAAAACGTTCATAAAACTATTTTCATAAAACGTAAAAACATGATGCAATAATTTGCGCATGATGTAAATTTTCCACAAATTTCGGCTTAAAACCTTCAGAAAACTTTTTTCATAAAGTGTCAAACGAATGTTTTACAGATATTTAGCATTAACTGTCAACGAATTTCTGTGTAAAACGTTTGTAAAACTATTTTCATTAAACGTAAAACAAACGTTTTACACAGAAATTTGGCATCAATTTCCAGAAACTTCTGTGTAAAACCTTTATAAAACTATTTTCATAAAACTTAAACATTTTACACAGAAATGACAAATTTTACTGCAAAACGTTCGTAAAACTATTTGAATAAAACGTAAAAGCATTATGCAATAATTTGCGCATGATGTAAACTGTCCACAAATTACAGCTGAAAACCTTCAGAAAACTATTTTCATAAAGTGTTAAACGAATGTTTTACAGATATTTAGCGTTAACTGCCAACAAACTTTTGTAAAACTACTTTCATTAAACGTAAAAAAACGTTTTATATAGAAATTCGGCATAAATTTCCACAAAATTCTGTGTAAAACCTTTCTAAAACTATTTTATTAAACGTAAAACAAACCTTTTACACAGAAATGACACGTTAATTGTTCACACATTTCGGTGCAAAACGTTCATAAAACTATTTTCATAAAACGTAAAAACATGATGCAATAATTTGCGCATGATGTAAATTTTCCACAAATTTCGGCTTAAAACCTTCAGAAAACTTTTTTCATAAAGTGTCAAACGAATGTTTTACAGATATTTAGCATTAACTGTCAACGAATTTCTGTGTTAAACGTTTGTAAAACTATTTTCATTAAACGTAAAACAAACGTTTTACACAGAAATTTGGCATCAATTTCCAGAAACTTCTGTGTTAAACCTTTATAAAACTATTTTCATAAAACTTAAACATTTTACACAGAAATGACAAATTTTACTGCAAAACGTTCGTAAAACTATTTGAATAAAACGTAAAAGCATTATGCAATAATTTGCGCATGATGTAAACTGTCCACAAATTACAGCTGAAAACCTTCAGAAAACTATTTTCATAAAGTGTCAAACGAATGTTTTACAGATATTTAGCGTTAACTGCCAACAAACTTTTGTAAAACTACTTTCATTAAACGTAAAAACGTTTTATATAGAAATTCGGCATAAATTTCCACAAAATTCTGTGTAAAACCTTTATAAAACAATTTTATTAAACGTAAAACAAACCTTTTACACAGAAATTACACGTTAATTGTTCACACATTTCGGTGCAAAACGTTCGTAAAACTATTTGAATAAAACGTAAAAGCATTATGCAATAATTTGCGCATGATGTAAACTGTCCACAAATTACAGCTGAAAACCTTCAGAAAACTTTTTTCATAAAGTGTCAAACGAATGTTTTACAGATATTTAGCATTAACTGTCAACGAATTTCTGTGTTAAACGTTTGTAAAACTATTTTCATTAAACGTAAAACAAACGTTTTACACAGAAATTTGGCATAAATTTCCAGAAACTTCTGTGTTAAACCTTTATAAAACTATTTTCATAAAACTTAAACATTTTACACAGAAATGACAAATTTTACTGCAAAACGTTCGTAAAACTATTTGAATAAAACGTAAAAGCATTATGCAATAATTTGCGCATGATGTAAACTGTCCACAAATTACAGCTGAAAACCTTCAGAAAACTATTTTCATAAAGTGTTAAACAAATGTTTTACAGATATTTAGCGTTAACTGCCAACAAACTTTTGTAAAACTACTTTCATTAAACGTAAAAAAACGTTTTATATAGAAATTCGGCATAAATTTCCACAAAATTCTGTGTAAAACCTTTATAAAACTATTTTATTAAACATAAAACAAACCTTATACACAGAAATGACACGTTAATTGTTCACACATTTCGGTGCAAAACGTTCATAAAACTATTTTCATAAAACGTAAAAACATGATGCAATAATTTGCGCATGATGTAAATTTTCCACAAATTTCGGCTTAAAACCTTCAGAAAACTTTTTTCATAAAGTGTCAAACGAATGTTTTACAGATATTTAGCATTAACTGTCAACGAATTTCTGTGTAAAACGTTTGTAAAACTATTTTCATTAAACGTAAAACAAACGTTTTACACAGAAATTTGGCATCAATTTCCAGAAACTTCTGTGTAAAACCTTTATAAAACTATTTTCATAAAACTTAAACATTTTACACAGAAATGACAAATTTTACTGCAAAACGTTCGTAAAACTATTTGAATAAAACGTAAAAGCATTATGCAATAATTTGCGCATGATGTAAACTGTCCACAAATTACAGCTGAAAACCTTCAGAAAACTATTTTCATAAAGTGTTAAACGAATGTTTTACAGACATTTAGCGTTAACTGCCAACAAACTTTTGTAAAACTACTTTCATTAAACGTAAAAAAACGTTTTATATAGAAATTCGGCATAAATTTCCACAAAATTCTGTGTAAAACCTTTATAAAACTATTTTATTAAACGTAAAACAAACCTTTTACACAGAAATTACACGTTAATTGTTCACACATTTCGGTGCAAAACGTTCGTAAAACTATTTGAATAAAACGTAAAAGCATTATGCAATAATTTGCGCATGATGTAAACTGTCCACAAATTACAGCTGAAAACCTTCAGAAAACTTTTTTCATAAAGTGTCAAACGAATGTTTTACAGATATTTAGCATTAACTGTCAACGAATTTCTGTGTTAAACGTTTGTAAAACTATTTTCATTAAACGTAAAACAAACGTTTTACACAGAAATTTGGCATCAATTTCCAGAAACTTCTGTGTTAAACCTTTATAAAACTATTTTCATAAAACTTAAACATTTTACACAGAAATGACAACTTTTACTGCAAAACGTTCGTAAAACTATTTGAATAAAACGTAAAAGCATTATGCAATAATTTGCGCATGATGTAAACTGTCCACAAATTACAGCTGAAAACCTTCAGAAAACTATTTTCATAAAGTGTTAAACAAATGTTTTACAGATATTTAGCGTTAACTGCCAACAAACTTTTGTAAAACTACTTTCATTAAACGTAAAAAAACGTTTTATATAGAAATTCGGCATAAATTTCCACAAAATTCTGTGTAAAACCTTTATAAAACTATTTTATTAAACATAAAACAAACCTTTTACACAGAAATGACACGTTAATTGTTCACACATTTCGGTGCAAAACGTTCATAAAACTATTTTCATAAAACGTAAAAACATGATGCAATAATTTGCGCATGATGTAAATTTTCCACAAATTTCGGCTTAAAACCTTCAGAAAACTTTTTTCATAAAGTGTCAAACGAATGTTTTACAGATATTTAGCATTAACTGTCAACGAATTTCTGTGTAAAACGTTTGTAAAACTATTTTCATTAAACGTAAAACAAACGTTTTACACAGAAATTTGGCATCAATTTCCAGAAACTTCTGTGTAAAACCTTTATAAAACTATTTTCATAAAACTTAAACATTTTACACAGAAATGACAAATTTTACTGCAAAACGTTCGTAAAACTATTTGAATAAAACGTAAAAGCATTATGCAATATTTTGCGCATGATGTAAACTGTCCACAAATTACAGCTGAAAACCTTCAGAAAACTATTTTCATAAAGTGTTAAACGAATGTTTTACAGACATTTAGCGTTAACTGCCAACAAACTTTTGTAAAACTACTTTCATTAAACGTAAAAAAACGTTTTATATAGAAATTCGGCATAAATTTCCACAAAATTCTGTGTAAAACCTTTATAAAACTATTTTATTAAACGTAAAACAAACCTTTTACACAGAAATTACACGTTAATTGTTCACACATTTCGGTGCAAAATGTTCGTAAAACTATTTGAATAAAACGTAAAAGCATTATGCAATAATTTGCGCATGATGTAAACTGTCCACAAATTACAGCTGAAAACCTTCAGAAAACTTTTTCATAAAGTGTCAAACGAATGTTTTACAGATATTTAGCATTAACTGTCAACGAATTTCTGTGTTAAACGTTTGTAAAACTATTTTCATTAAACGTAAAACAAACGTTTTACACAGAAATTTGGCATCAATTTCCAGAAACTTCTGTGTAAAACCTTTATAAAACTATTTTCATAAAACTTAAACATTTTACACAGAAATGACAAATTTTACTGCAAAACGTTCGTAAAACTATTTGAATAAAACGTAAAAGCATTATGCAATAATTTGCGCATGATGTAAACTGTCCACAAATTACAGCTGAAAACCTTCAGAAAACTATTTTCATAAAGTGTTAAACGAATGTTTTACAGATATTTAGCGTTAACTGCCAACAAACTTTTGTAAAACTACTTTCATTAAACGTAAAAAAACGTTTTATATAGAAATTCGGCATAAATTTCCACAAAATTCTGTGTAAAACCTTTCTAAAACTATTTTATTAAACGTAAAACAAACCTTTTACACAGAAATGACAAATTTTACTGCAAAACGTTCGTAAAACTATTTGAATAAAACGTAAAAGCATTATGCAATAATTTGCGCATGATGTAAACTGTCCACAAATTACAGCTGAAAACCTTCAGAAAACTATTTTCATAAAGTGTCAAACGAATGTTTTACAGATATTTAGCGTTAACTGCCAACAAACTTTTGTAAAACTACTTTCATTAAACGTAAAAAAACGTTTCATATAGAAATTCGGCATAAATTTCCACAAAATTCTGTGTAAAACCTTTATAAAACTATTTTATTAAACGTAAAACAAACCTTTTACACAGAAATTACACGTTAATTGTTCACACATTTCGGTGCAAAACGTTCGTAAAACTATTTGAATAAAACGTAAAAGCATTATGCAATAATTTGCGCATGATGTAAACTGTCCACAAATTACAGCTGAAAACCTTCAGAAAACTATTTTCATAAAGTGTCAAACGAATGTTTTACAGATATTTAGCGTTAACTGCCAACAAACTTTTGTAAAACTACTTTCATTAAACGTAAAAAAACGTTTTATATAGAAATTCGGCATAAATTTCCACAAAATTCTGTGTAAAACCTTTATAAAACTATTTTATTAAACGTAAAACAAACCTTTTACACAGAAATTACACGTTACTTGTTCACACATTTCGGTGCAAAACGTTCGTAAAACTATTTGAATAAAACGTAAAAGCATTATGCAATAATTTGCGCATGATGTAAACTGTCCACAAATTACAGCTGAAAACCTTCAGAAAACTTTTTTCATAAAGTGTCAAACGAATGTTTTACAGATATTTAGCATTAACTGTCAACGAATTTCTGTGTTAAACGTTTGTAAAACTATTTTCATTAAACGTAAAACAAACGTTTTACACAGAAATTTGGCATCAATTTCCAGAAACTTCTGTGTAAAACCTTTATAAAACTATTTTCATAAAACTTAAACATTTTACACAGAAATGACAAATTTTACTGCAAAACGTTCGTAAAACTATTTGAATAAAACGTAAAAGCATTATGCAATAATTTGCGCATGATGTAAACTGTCCACAAATTACAGCTGAAAACCTTCAGAAAACTATTTTCATAAAGTGTTAAACAAATGTTTTACAGATATTTAGCGTTAACTGCCAACAAACTTTTGTAAAACTACTTTCATTAAACGTAAAAAAACGTTTTATATAGAAATTCGGCATAAATTTCCACAAAATTCTGTGTAAAACCTTTATAAAACTATTTTATTAAACATAAAACAAACCTTTTACACAGAAATGACACGTTAATTGTTCACACATTTCGGTGCAAAACGTTCATAAAACTATTTTCATAAAACGTAAAAACATGATGCAATAATTTGCGCATGATGTAAATTTTCCACAAATTTCGGCTTAAAACCTTCAGAAAACTTTTTTCATAAAGTGTCAAACGAATGTTTTACAGATATTTAGCATTAACTGTCAACGAATTTCTGTGTAAAATGTTTGTAAAACTATTTTCATTAAACGTAAAACAAACGTTTTACACAGAAATTTGGCATCAATTTCCAGAAACTTCTGTGTAAAACCTTTATAAAACTATTTTCATAAAACTTAAACATTTTACACAGAAATGACAAATTTTACTGCAAAACGTTCGTAAAACTATTTGAATAAAACGTAAAAGCATTATGCAATAATTTGCGCATGATGTAAACTGTCCACAAATTACAGCTGAAAACCTTCAGAAAACTATTTTCATAAAGTGTTAAACGAATGTTTTACAGACATTTAGCGTTAACTGCCAACAAACTTTTGTAAAACTACTTTCATTAAACGTAAAAAAACGTTTTATATAGAAATTCGGCATAAATTTCCACAAAATTCTGTGTAAAACCTTTATAAAACTATTTTATTAAACGTAAAACAAACCTTTTACACAGAAATTACACGTTAATTGTTCACACATTTCGGTGCAAAATGTTCGTAAAACTATTTGAATAAAACGTAAAAGCATTATGCAATAATTTGCGCATGATGTAAACTGTCCACAAATTACAGCTGAAAACCTTCAGAAAACTTTTTCATAAAGTGTCAAACGAATGTTTTACAGATATTTAGCATTAACTGTCAACGAATTTCTGTGTTAAACGTTTGTAAAACTATTTTCATTAAACGTAAAACAAACGTTTTACACAGAAATTTGGCATCAATTTCCAGAAACTTCTGTGTAAAACCTTTATAAAACTATTTTCATAAAACTTAAACATTTTACACAGAAATGACAAATTTTACTGCAAAACGTTCGTAAAACTATTTGAATAAAACGTAAAAGCATTATGCAATAATTTGCGCATGATGTAAACTGTCCACAAATTACAGCTGAAAACCTTCAGAAAACTATTTTCATAAAGTGTTAAACGAATGTTTTACAGATATTTAGCGTTAACTGCCAACAAACTTTTGTAAAACTACTTTCATTAAACGTAAAAAACGTTTTATATAGAAATTCGGCATAAATTTCCACAAAATTCTGTGTAAAACCTTTCTAAAACTATTTTATTAAACGTAAAACAAACCTTTTACACAGAAATGACAAATTTTACTGCAAAACGTTCGTAAAACTATTTGAATAAAACGTAAAAGCATTATGCAATAATTTGCGCATGATGTAAACTGTCCACAAATTACAGCTGAAAACCTTCAGAAAACTATTTTCATAAAGTGTCAAACGAATGTTTTACAGATATTTAGCGTTAACTGCCAACAAACTTTTGTAAAACTACTTTCATTAAACGTAAAAAAACGTTTTATATAGAAATTCGGCATAAATTTCCACAAAATTCTGTGTAAAACCTTTATAAAACTATTTTATTAAACGTAAAACAAACCTTTTACACAGAAATTACACGTTAATTGTTCACACATTTCGGTGCAAAACGTTCGTAAAACTATTTGAATAAAACGTAAAAGCATTATGCAATAATTTGCGCATGATGTAAACTGTCCACAAATTACAGCTGAAAACCTTCAGAAAACGTCATGGTTACTGGTGTAACCTCCGTTCCCTGATGGAGGGAACGAGACGTTGGTGTCGATGTAGTGACACTAGGGGTCACTCTTGGGAGCCCGAGACACCTCTGGTCTTTGATAAAAGGCCAATGAAAATTGGCGAGTGGTATTTGCATGCCACTCCCCCGAACATACGGGTATAAAAGGAGCTGGTATGCAACCACTCATTCAGGTTTTACGCTGAGGAGCCGATATAAGGTCCGGCCATTTCAGCGGGTAGTTCAGCGTTGTGGCAGGAGGGACCAACGTCTCGTTCCCTCCATCAGGGAACGGAGGTTACACCAGTAACCATGACGTTCCCTATCTGTCACTCACTCGACGTTGGTGTCGATGTAGTGACACTAGGGGTCCCTATACAAAACGCCACAAGGCTGAACTGTGTTACGTGAACTGGCGGTGTGTGGTGGGCAGACTTGCTGTGTGCCTCATAGCCAGCACACCAGGTCGACACGTAACCTCCCCCAACACAGTTATGAGTGTCGAACGGCCCTTTTTGGGGACAAGTCGACTACCCAGAGATAGAGACAGGCTTAACCCAGTCATGGCCTCTTTCCCCTTCTCTTTTTCCACTCCCTAAAAAAGAAGGGGGATTATCCGACTGGGCCGCCAGGTCTAGTCGGGGGTGTCCCTCCCAAGGGGAGGACACCGCGGAGACCACACCTCGCCCCAAGAGAGGGGGGATATTTAAGTGGAAGAATACATCACATGGTCTTTCCAACCATGTGGAGAGCCTTCAAGGTAGATCCTACCCAATGGGGGAGGAGTTACTACAACATGGAGACTGAGGGGCTCTGCCCAAGGAAGACGCAGTTTGCCAGTAGGGAAACGAACTAGCGGAAGATATAGATCGCATGGGGTTAGCCTTACAGGGAACCGCCACATGCGGAGCACCTACCCCAGAACCGGGCTCTTAGTTAGCGCGTGTACTGGGCCGGCAGCGAGTCTCTCCGAAAACTCGACTGCCACAGGGCTCGGAGGAAGTCAACCAGGGAACAACCTTTGTGAACACTACTGGGAATTAACAGCGCACGTCTTCAGCTCAAAAGGAGGTGGAAGGCGCTATGTGCAAGCGATACACCCGGCCGGCTATCCCGGGCTTATCCGCTTGTGTTGCGTGCCACTACCTGGGACGAAACCGGTTCCACCCGGAGGTTGTAAAACCTTGCAAAGGTGTTGGGTGTTGCCCAGCCCGCTGCTCTGCAATGTCTGTTAGAGAGGCACCTCTGGCCAGGGCCCAAGAAGCCGCTACACCACGAGTAGAATGGGCTCGTAGCCCTACCGGGGGCGGCATGTTTTGGGCGAGACATGCCATAGTTATGGCGTCAATGAGCCAGTGGGCGATCCTCTGCTTGGAGACAGCACTTCCTTTCCGCTGTGCACCGAAGCAGACAAAGAGCTGCTCAGAGAGTCTAAAGCTCTGCGTGCGATCCAAATAGATGCGCAAAGCGCGCACCGGACACAGCAACGCCAGGGCTGGGTCTGCCTCCTCCTGGGGCAGCGCTTGCAGGTTCACCACCTGGTCTCTAAAAGGAGTGGTGGGAACCTTGGGCACATAGCCCGGTCGGGGGTCTCAGGATCACGTGAGAATAGCCCGGACCGAACTCCAGGCACATTTCGCTGACAGAGAACGCTTGCAGGTCACCTACCCTCTTGATGGAAGTGAGCGCAGTCAGGAGGGCAGTCTTCAAGGAGAGTGCCTTAAGCCCGGCTGACTGCAAAACTCAAAGGGGGCTCTCTGTAGACCCTGAAAAACTACAGAGGTCCGATGAGGGAACAAGGCGTGGCCTGGAGGGATTCAGCCTCCTGGCGCCTCTTAGGAACCTGATGATCAGATCATGCTTCCCTAAGGACTCACCGTCGACTGCGTCATGGCGTGCTGCTATGGCAGCAACGTACACCTTCAAGGTGGAAGGGGACAGCCTCCCTTCCAACCTCTCTTGCAGGAAGGAAAGCACTGATCTGACTGCGCACCTCTGGGGGTCTTCCTGATGGGAAGAACACCACTTAGCGAACAGACACCACTTAAAGGCATACAGGCGCCTCGTAGAGGGAGCCCTAGCCTGAGTGAATGTGTCTACCACCGCAGGTGGGAGACGGCTTAGGTCTTCCGCGTCCCGTCCAGGGGCCAGACATGGAGATTCCAGAGGTCTGGGCGCGGGTGCCGAATGGTGCCCCTTCCCTGAGAAAGAAGGGCCTTTCTCAGGGGAATTTGCCCGGGGGAGCTGTCACGAGGAGCGTGAGGTCCGCGCACCACGTCTGGGCGGGCCAGTAGGGTGCTTACCAGGACGACCTTCTCCTCGTCCTCCCTGACCTTGCACAGGGTCTGTGCGAGCAGGCTCACTGGGGAAAACGCATATTTGCGAATGCCAGGGGACCAGCTGTGCCAGCGCGTCTATGCCGAGGAAGGCCTCGGTGAGGGCGTACCAGAGCGGGCAGTGGGAGGATTCTTGGGAGGCGAACAGGTGCACCTGTGCCTGACTGAATCGACTCCAAATCAGCTGGACCACCTGAAGGTGGAGTCTCCACTCTCCCCTGCGGGGAACCTGCCGTGACAGCGCGTCCGCTGTAACGTTGAGGTTGCCCGGGATATGAGTGGCTCGCAGCGACTTGAGGTGCTGCTGACTCCGGAGGAGGAGACGGCGGGCGAGTTGTGACATACAGCGGGAGCGCAGACCGCCTTGGCGGTTGACATATGCTACCGCTGCCGTGCTGTCTGTCCGAACTAGCACGTGCTTGCCCTGGATCAACGGCCGGAACCTCCGCAGGGCGAGCAGAATTGCCAGTAACTCGAGGCAGTTGATGTGCCAACGCAGCCGCGGACCCGTCCAGAGGCCGGTGGCTGCGTGCCCGTTGCAAACAGCGCCCCAGCCCGTCTTGGAGGCGTCTGTCGTGACCATGATGCGCCTGGAGACCAGTTCTAGAGGAACACCTGCTCGTAGAAACGAGAGGTCGGTCCAAGGGCTGAAAAGACGGTGACAGACCGGTGTAATGGCCACGCGGTGTGTCCCGTGGCGCCATGCCCGTCTCGGGACTCGAGTCTGGAGCCAGTGCTGAAGCGGCCTCATATGCATCAACCCGAGCGGGGTGGCCACCGCCGAGGACGCCATATGCCCCAGGAGCCTCTGAAAATGTTTCAGTGGAACCGCTGTTTTCTGTTTGAACGCCTTCAAACAGGCCAGCACCGACTGGGCGCGCTCGTTCATAAGGTGCGCCGTCAAGGAGACTGAGTCCAACTCCAAACCGAGAAAAGAGATGCTCTGAACCGGGAGGAGCTTGCTCTTTTCCCAGCTGACCCGAAGCCCTAGTCGGCTGAGGTGTGAGAGCACCAGGTCCCTGTGTGCGCATAACCCGTCTCGAGAGTGAGCTAGGATTAGCCAGTCGTCGAGATAGTTGAGAATGCGAATGCCCACCTCCCTTAACGGGGCAAGGGCAGCCTCTGCGATCTTCGTAAAGACGCGAGGAGACAGGGACAGGCCGAAAGGGAGGACTTGTACCGATACGCCTGACCCTCAAACGCAAACCGCAGGAAGGGTCTGTGTCGAGGAAGGATCGAGACGTGAAAGTACGCATCCTTCGGGTCTACCGCCGCGAACCAATCTTGATGCCGGACGCTCGCTAGAATGCGTCTTTGCGTCAGCATCTTGAACGGGAGTCTGTGTAAGGCCCGGTTCAGTACTCGCAGGTCCAAGATTGGCCGCAACCCACCGCCTTTTTTCGGTACAATGAAGTAGGGGCTGTAAAACCCCCTCTTCATCTCGGCTGGAGGGCCAGGTTCTATCGCGTCCTTCCGTAGGAGGGTAGCGATCTCCGCGCAAGGTAGCAGCGTTTCCATCTTTCACCAAGGTGAAGTGGACACCGCTGGACCTGGGCGGATGCCCAGCGAAGTGAATCGTGCAGCCGAGTCGGACGGTCCGGACCAGCCCTCGCGACGGACTGGAAAGCGCAAGCCATGCTTCACACGAGTTCCGCGCAAGGGGGACCAAAGGGACAACGTCATCGGATGTACCGGCGGGTGGGGCCTCGCGGCGGGGCGGAGCCTGAGGTGCCACACCCCATCGTGGCCGTGCTGAGTCAGAGGACATCGAAGCACTTACCTGGCTCCTTGTGACCACCCCCGGAACAGCCTGGGACGGGGGAGGAAGAGGCCTGTCCTCATGACCCGTGGAGACTGTCACATCGGGGGCAGATTTGTGCCACAGCTGGGCGCTCAGGGCGGGAGACCGCCGCTGGAGCGCCAACCTGCCAAATGGAGTGGTGGACGGTGGTCGTGATGCCAGCCGTACACACCGAATATGTGACCCAGGGAACAAGGAAACCACTCTTGCGGAGCTCTTGAGTACTGCAGCCACTTGGGCATGCAGCGCAATTAAATGCAAAAGGTAACAAAAAGAAGATCTGCTTACCAGCTCCAGAGCAGCGGGTTTCGTTGTCCCTGGGTCGCCCGTCTCAGGGGCGCTTCGAAGACCTCCGTGGGTTCTTCGGTGCCGGCTGTGAGACGGGTGGCGTCGGCTTCCTGCGGTGGGCTCCACGCCGGGGCCGGGCCGGAGGGGCGGGCTGCGGCGGAGCCGGTGCAGTCACCGCAGGGGGACGCCCTCGGCGATGAGTAGATGGGGGGATCTTGAGCCACGCCGGGGCAGGACAAGCCGGCTAGCACCCATCTACTGCTCTACCATCGAGAACTGCTGGGCAAAGTCCTCGACAGTGTCGCCGAATAGGCCCGCCTGGAAAATGGGGGCAGCAAGGGATCGTGTCCTGTTGGCCTCACCCATCTTGACCAGGTTGAGCCAAAGGTGGCGCTCCTGGACCACTAGTGTGGCCATCGTCCGCCCGGGAGACCGTGCCGTGACCTCCGTCGCTCGGAGAGCGAGGTCGGTCGTCGAGCGCAGTTCCTGCATCAATCCCGGGGCGGAACTACCCTCGTGCAGTTCCTTTAGCGCCTTGGCAGACTTGCAGGAGAGCCATGGCGTGCAGGGCGGAGGCGGCTTGTCCAGCAGCGCCGTAGGCTTCGACCGTCAGAGACGACGTAAACCTACAGGCCTTGGACGGGGCTTTGGGCACCCACGCCAGGTGGCGGCGCTCTGCGGGCATAGATGCACCGCGAGCGCCTTTATCCACCGGGGGATTGCCGAATAACCCTTGGCCGCCCCACCATCGAGGGTAGTGAGAGCGGGGAAGCTGAAAAGATCGGGACCGGGCAGTAAAAGGTGCCTCCCGCGATCTTGTCAGCTCTTCATGCACTTCCGGGAAGAAAGGAACGGGGCGGGGCGTGGCTTTGAGCGGCGCCGCGAGCCCAGGAACCAATCACAGAGCCGCGAGGGTTCAGGGAAGAGCGGTGAAATCCACTCTAACCGACGCTCGCGGCTGTCCGGGAAAGCATGTCGTCATCTCCGCGTCAGCCTGTGACTGGGCGATCGACCCCGAAGGGAGGAGCCCAGCCGAGGCTTCCGACTGGACGAGCCCGCTCTCCGATGCTGCGCTCGAGAGCTCATCACTTTCGCGGGCTCCGAATAAGAGGTCGAACTCGCCGTGAGACGAGCCGGCGGACTCACCCGGAAGCCCGATCGGGGCAGACGAGCGTGCTGGGGGATGGGAGTTCCGCGGGGGATACCCGGCGGAGGCGGTCCCATTGGGGTCCCCAAATCGCCCCCAGTGCTAGCCGCGCTGGCCTCAAACCCGTGGGTAAAAGGACCGAGGCGGGAGCCTCTGGGGTGGCTCGCTTCCTTACGAAGGCGAGCCGCGACCGCAACGTTGCCATGGACACATTCTCGCAATGAGAATGTGACCATCCACGAACGCTGTCTCCGCGTGAGCAGTGCCCAGACACGAAAGACAGTGATCGTGACCGTTAGAAGGCGAGAGATAACGAGCACAACCAGGAATAACACACAATCGGAAAAGCATCTTTAAAAAGACGCGTCTTTAAAAAGACGTTCCGTGTGTGCGCTCTTTTAGAGAAATATATACTCTTTTAGAGGGGAAAAATGCTCTTTCAGAAAATATACTCTCTAGTTTTTCTGCCGAAGCGCCCAGGGGCGTTCTCTGCAGTGCACCAGTGCAGAGGAGGGAGAAGCCGCTGAAATGCGCCGTCAGATCCAGCAGGTGAATGAACAGTAGTATTCAGCTCAATGAGCATGACCGTTCGGCTCCGAAGAGAAAATCTGAATGAGTGGTTGCATACCAGCTCCTTTTATACCCGTATGTTCGGGGGAGTGGCATGCAAATACCACTCGCCAATTTTCATTGGCCTTTTATCAAAGACCAGAGGTGTCTCGGGCTCCCAAGAGTGACCCCTAGTGTCACTACATCGACACCAACGTCGAGTGAGTGACAGATAGGGAACTATTTTCATAAAGTGTCAAACGAATGTTTTACAGATATTTAGCATTAACTGTCAACGAATTTCTGTGTTAAACGTTTGTAAAACTATTTTCATTAAACGTAAAACAAACGTTTTACACAGAAATTTGGCATAAATTTCCAGAAACTTCTGTGTTAAACCTTTATAAAACTATTTTCATAAAACTTAAACATTTTACACAGAAATGACAAATTTTACTGCAAAACGTTCGTAAAACTATTTGAATAAAACGTAAAAGCATTATGCAATAATTTGCGCATGATGTAAACTGTCCACAAATTACAGCTGAAAACCTTCAGAAAACTATTTTCATAAAGTGTTAAACAAATGTTTTACAGATATTTAGCGTTAACTGCCAACAAACTTTTGTAAAACTACTTTCATTAAACGTAAAAAAACGTTTTATATAGAAATTCGGCATAAATTTCCACAAAATTCTGTGTAAAACCTTTATAAAACAATTTTATTAAACATAAAACAAACCTTTTACACAGAAATGACACGTTAATTGTTCACACATTTCGGTGCAAAACGTTCATAAAACTATTTTCATAAAACGTAAAAACATGATGCAATAATTTGCGCATGATGTAAATTTTCCACAAATTTCGGCTTAAAACCTTCAGAAAACTTTTTTCATAAAGTGTCAAACGAATGTTTTACAGATATTTAGCATTAACTGTCAACGAATTTCTGTGTAAAACGTTTGTAAAACTATTTTCATTAAACGTAAAACAAACGTTTTACACAGAAATTTGGCATCAATTATCAGAAACTTCTGTATAAAACCTTTATAAAACTATTTTCATAAAACTTAAACATTTTACACAGAAATGACAAATTTTACTGCAAAACGTTCGTAAAACTATTTGAATAAAACGTAAAAGCATTATGCAATAATTTGCGCATGATGTAAACTGTCCACAAATTACAGCTGAAAACCTTCAGAAAACTATTTTCATAAAGTGTTAAACGAATGTTTTACAGACATTTAGCGTTAACTGCCAACAAACTTTTGTAAAACTACTTTCATTAAATGTAAAAAAACGTTTTATATAGAAATTCGGCATAAATTTCCACAAAATTCTGTGTAAAACCTTTATAAAACTATTTTATTAAACGTAAAACAAACCTTTTACACAGAAATTACACGTTAATTGTTCACACATTTCGGTGCAAAATGTTCGTAAAACTATTTGAATAAAACGTAAAAGCATTATGCAATAATTTGCGCATGATGTAAACTGTCCACAAATTACAGCTGAAAACCTTCAGAAAACTTTTTTCATAAAGTGTCAAACGAATGTTTTACAGATATTTAGCATTAACTGTCAACGAATTTCTGTGTTAAACGTTTGTAAAACTATTTTCATTAAACGTAAAACAAACGTTTTACACAGAAATTTGGCATCAATTTCCAGAAACTTCTGTGTAAAACCTTTATAAAACTATTTTCATAAAACTTAAACATTTTACACAGAAATGACAAATTTTACTGCAAAACGTTCGTAAAACTATTTGAATAAAACGTAAAAGCGTTATGCAATAATTTGCGCATGATGTAAACTGTCCACAAATTACAGCTGAAAACCTTCAGAAAACTATTTTCATAAAGTGTTAAACGAATGTTTTACAGATATTTAGCGTTAACTGCCAACAAACTTTTGTAAAACTACTTTCATTAAACGTAAAAAAAACGTTTTATATAGAAATTCGGCATAAATTTCCACAAAATTCTGTGTAAAACCTTTCTAAAACTATTTTATTAAACGTAAAACAAACCTTTTACACAGAAATGACACGTTAATTGTTCACACATTTCGGTGCAAAACGTTCATAAAACTATTTTCATAAAACGTAAAAACATGATGCAATAATTTGCGCATGATGTAAATTTTCCACAAATTTCGGCTTAAAACCTTCAGAAAACTGTTTTCATAAAGTGTCAAACGAATGTTTTACAGATATTTAGCATTAACTGTCAACGAATTTCTGTGTAAAACATTTGTAAAACTATTTTCATTAAACGTAAAACAAACGTTTTACACAGAAATTTGGCATCAATTTCCAGAAACTTCTGTGTAAAACCTTTATAAAACTATTTTCATAAAACTTAAACATTTTACACAGAAATGACAAATTTTACTGCAAAACGTTCGTAAAACTATTTGAATAAAACGTAAAAGCATTATGCAATAATTTGCGCATGATGTAAACTGTCCACAAATTACAGCTGAAAACCTTCAGAAAACTATTTTCATAAAGTGTTAAACGAATGTTTTACAGACATTTAGCGTTAACTGCCAACAAACTTTTGTAAAACTACTTTCATTAAACGTAAAAAAACGTTTTATATAGAAATTCGGCATAAATTTCCACAAAATTCTGTGTAAAACCTTTATAAAACTATTTTATTAAACGTAAAACAAACCTTTTACACAGAAATTACACGTTAATTGTTCACACATTTCGGTGCAAAACGTTCGTAAAACTATTTGAATAAAACGTAAAAGCATTATGCAATAATTTGCGCATGATGTAAACTGTCCACAAATTACAGCTGAAAACCTTCAGAAAACTTTTTTCATAAAGTGTCAAACGAATGTTTTACAGATATTTAGCATTAACTGTCAACGAATTTCTGTGTTAAACGTTTGTAAAACTATTTTCATTAAACGTAAAACAAACGTTTTACACAGAAATTTGGCATAAATTTCCAGAAACTTCTGTGTAAAACCTTTATAAAACTATTTTCATAAAACTTAAACATTTTACACAGAAATGACAAATTTTACTGCAAAACGTTCGTAAAACTATTTGAATAAAACGTAAAAGCATTATGCAATAATTTGCGCATGATGTAAACTGTCCACAAATTACAGCTGAAAACCTTCAGAAAACTATTTTCATAAAGTGTCAAACGAATGTTTTACAGATATTTAGCGTTAACTGCCAACAAACTTTTGTAAAACTACTTTCATTAAACGTAAAAAAACGTTTTATATAGAAATTCGGCATAAATTTCCACAAAATTCTGTGTAAAACCTTTCTAAAACTATTTTATTAAACGTAAAACAAACCTTTTACACAGAAATGACACGTTAATTGTTCACACATTTCGGTGCAAAACGTTCATAAAACTATTTTCATAAAACGTAAAAACATGATGCAATAATTTGCGCATGATGTAAATTTTCCACAAATTTCGGCTTAAAACCTTCAGAAAACTTTTTTCATAAAGTGTCAAACGAATGTTTTACAGATATTTAGCATTAACTGTCAACGAATTTCTGTGTAAAACATTTGTAAAACTATTTTCATTAAACGTAAAACAAACGTTTTACACAGAAATTTGGCATCAATTTCCAGAAACTTCTGTGTAAAACCTTTATAAAACTATTTTCATAAAACTTAAACATTTTACACAGAAATGACAAATTTTACTGCAAAACGTTCGTAAAACTATTTGAATAAAACGTAAAAGCATTATGCAATAATTTGCGCATGATGTAAACTGTCCACAAATTACAGCTGAAAACCTTCAGAAAACTATTTTCATAAAGTGTCAAACGAATGTTTTACAGATATTTAGCGTTAACTGTCAACAAACTTTTGTAAAACTACTTTCATTAAACGTAAAAAAATGTTTTATACAGAAATTCGGCATAAATTTCCAGAAACTTCTGTGTAAAACCTTTATAAAACTATTTTATTAAACGTAAAACAAACCTTTTACACAGAAATTACACGTTAATTGTTCACACATTTCGGTGCAAAACGTTCATAAAACTATTTTAATAAAACGTAAAAGCATTATGCAATAATTTGCGCATGATGTAAATTTTCCACAAATTTCGGCTTAAAACCTTCAGAAAACTGTTTTCATAAAGTGTCAAACGAATGTTTTACAGATATTTAGCATTAACTGTCAACGAATTTCTGTGTAAAACGTTTGTAAAACTATTTTCATTAAACGTAAAACAAACGTTTTACACAGAAATTTGGCATCAATTTCCAGAAACTTCTGTGTAAAACCTTTATAAAACTATTTTCATAAAACTTAAACATTTTACACAGAAATGACAAATTTTACTGCAAAACGTTCGTAAAACTATTTGAATAAAACGTAAAAGCATTATGCAATAATTTGCGCATGATGTAAACTGTCCACAAATTACAGCTGAAAACCTTCAGAAAACTATTTTCATAAAGTGTTAAACGAATGTTTTACAGATATTTAGCGTTAACTGCCAACAAACTTTTGTAAAACTACTTTCATTAAACGTAAAAAAACATTTTATATAGAAATTCGGCATAAATTTCCACAAAATTCTGTGTAAAACCTTTATAAAACTATTTTATTAAACGTAAAACAAACCTTTTACACAGAAATTACACGTTAATTGTTCACACATTTCGGTGCAAAACGTTCGTAAAACTATTTGAATAAAACGTAAAAGCATTATGCAATAATTTGCGCATGATGTAAACTGTCCACAAATTACAGCTGAAAACCTTCAGAAAACTTTTTTCATAAAGTGTCAAACGAATGTTTTACAGATATTTAGCATTAACTGTCAACGAATTTCTGTGTTAAACGTTTGTAAAACTATTTTCATTAAACGTAAAACAAACGTTTTACACAGAAATTTGGCATCAATTTCCAGAAACTTCTGTGTAAAACCTTTATAAAACTATTTTCATAAAACTTAAACATTTTACACAGAAATGACAAATTTTACTGCAAAACGTTCGTAAAACTATTTGAATAAAACGTAAAAGCATTATGCAATAATTTGCGCATGATGTAAACTGTCCACAAATTACAGCTGAAAACCTTCAGAAAACTATTTTCATAAAGTGTTAAACAAATGTTTTACAGATATTTAGCGTTAACTGTCAACAAACTTTTGTAAAACTACTTTCATTAAACGTAAAAAAACGTTTTATATAGAAATTCGGCATAAATTTCCACAAAATTCTGTGTAAAACCTTTCTAAAACTATTTTATTAAACATAAAACAAACCTTTTACACAGAAATGACACGTTAATTGTTCACACATTTCGGTGCAAAACGTTCATAAAACTATTTTCATAAAACGTAAAAACATGATGCAATAATTTGCGCATGATGTAAATTTTCCACAAATTTCGGCTTAAAACCTTCAGAAAACTTTTTTCATAAAGTGTCAAATGAATGTTTTACAGATATTTAGCATTAACTGTCAATGAATTTCTGTGTAAAACGTTTGTAAAACTATTTTCATTAAACGTAAAACAAACGTTTTACACAGAAATTTGGCATAAATTTCCAGAAACTTCTGTGTAAAACCTTTATAAAACTATTTTCATAAAACTTAAACATTTTACACAGAAATTTCAAATTTTACTGCAAAACGTTCGTAAAACTATTTGAATAAAACGTAAAAGCATTATGCAATAATTTGCGCATGATGTAAACTGTCCATAAATTACAGCTGAAAACCTTCAGAAAACTTTTTTCATAAAGGGTCAAACGAATGTTTTACAGATATTTAGCATTAACTGTCAACGAATTTCTGTGTAAAACGTTTGTAAAACTATTTTCATTAAACGTAAAACAAACGTTTTACACAGAAATTACACGTTAATTGTTCACACATTTCAGTGCAAAACGTTCATAAAACTATTTTAATAAAAAGCATGACGCAATAATTTACGCAAGACTGGTTTTATAAATGTTTTACACAGAAATTGCGTAAGAGTTTGTGTTTGATCACCTGGTTAGATGTCGACTCGACTCGTGTACCTCCATCTCTGAGCTCTTAAACTCATTGAGTTCTTTACGTATGGCAGCCTGCAAGAGACATAATGCAGAACTCCATAAGTAATGATAAGAATGTAACTTTTCAAGTAGTTATGCCAATACACAATGTTTATTAGTACAAATGCCCAAACACCCCTTTAAAATGCTGAATTAACCTATAAGATATTAAAGCTTGTTTTAAGATAATATATCTTGAATATATGTGTATATTGACTTATTACACTGCCAGATTTCTAAGATTCTTGAAAACAAGCCTTAAAGTTCACTCAAAAATGAAAATGATGTCATCATTTACTCAGTCTTTATTAGGTAGGCAGTTTAAAGCAAGTGAACCTTGTCCGCAGCAGTGAGTCGTGTCCAGGGTTTGTCCGCTCGACGGTCGTAATCTTGAGCTTCTGCAACTTCTACATAATCACTGAAGCGGATGAGAATCTTTGCCTTTCTGAGCTCCTCTACAGTCGGCCTCTGACTCAACTACACCCACAGAATTGAAAGGAAATGTAATTAAAGCACTAAAAACCAGAGTCATGACATTTCTACAGCAATTTACAAGCATTTGATATATCACAAGCATCACAAACACACATAAAGATGTATCTAAACTCTAATCGAATCTGTGCCGTAACCCAAAATAGTGTGTTGCTATAGGAACACAGTCTGAAAATCCTAAAATCTCTAGTTTCAGGAAAATCTCTTGTCGTCTCACCTTCCTTGAGAGTCTTTTCTTTAATTCTTTTTTCTCTTCTAACTCGTCCTGTTCATTCCGAGCTGAACGAAAGACAGAGAGAAGACAAAAATGTTTTGCAAAATTGAACTATTTTTAACTTGATTGGCGTCTTAAAAATGTAACGCTCATGGTGCACGATGCTAAAAAACAGCAAACAACATGCAATGACAAAAGTCGCACAAGTACACAGACCAACAATTAAAAATTACGCAGACAAACTTGCTCTATCTCCCTTTAGTGTTTCTGAGTAACCTTTGTGTGGCCTGTTCAGTTCAAATATTAATTTAGAAATTTACAAAGTCCTATAATGAAGACTTTAATGTCACTAAACGTCAGCTGGTGTAGATGTTTGAAGAACTTACGTTTGAGGATGTTTCTCTGTTCTAGTTCTTCTGCTGATGGTCGCTGGCTGAGTCGACTGCAGACAGACAGATAAACTTTATTTTGGAAAGTAAAAAATAAAAAGATCATCTACACAAAAGTACACAGTAAAAAAATGTGTAAAACGTTCGTAAAACTATTTTCATAAAACATAAAAATTTGATTAACTTAAGCAAGGCTGGTTTTAAAAACGTTTAAACATAAAAAAAAAATTATGTAAATTGTCCACATATTTAGGTGTAAAATGTCCGTAACTTATTTGAATAAAACGTAAAACAGATTTGCACTGAAATTTCACATAAATTTTCCACAAATTTCAATGTAAAACTTTCTTGAAACTATTTTTATTGAAAGTAAAACGAACATTTTCCACAAAAATTTCACGTAAATTTTCCACAAATCTCAGTGTAAAATGTTCATAAAACTATTTTCATAAAACGTCAAATGAATTTTTTACACAGAAATTTTGCGTAAATTGTCCACATCGGTCAAATCGTTCATTAAAGTAAATTTCGGTGGAAAACATTAATAAAACTATTTGCATAAAACTTAAAACGAACGTTTAACTCCAAAATATTATGTAAATTGTCCACATATTTTGGTCTAAAATGTTCGTAAAACTATTTTCATAAAATGTAAAAATGAAAATTTTACACAGAAAGTTTGTGTAAATTGTCCACAAATTTTGGTGTAAATCGTTCATATAACTACTTTCATAAAACAGAAAACGAACGTTTTATAGAGAAATTTTGCACAAATTGTTCTCGTAAAACGTTTTACATAAAATGTTAAATTAACTTTTTACACAGAAATTTAGTGTAAACTGTCCACAAATTTCAATGTTATCGTTCATAAAACTAAATTTTGGTGTAAAACTATTTTCCTAGAACATAAAACAAATTCATTACGCAAATTTTGCATAAATTGTCAAAAAATGTCAGTGTAAAACATTAATAAAACTATTGGCATTAAACTTAAAAATGAACATTTTACACTGAAATTTCGTATAAAATTTCCACAAATTTCTATGTAAAACTTTCTTGAATCTATTTTCATTGAAAATAAAACGAACAGTTTCCACAAAAATTTCGCATAAATTTCCCCAAATCTCAGTGTAAAATGTTCATAAAACTATTTTCATAAAAATAAATTTTGCGTAAATTGTCCACATATTTCGGTCAAATTGTTCATTAAAGTAAATTTCAGTGGAAAACATTCATAAAGCTATTTGCATAAAACTTAAAACGAACGTTTAACTCCGAAATATTTTGTAAATTGTCCACATATTTTGGTGTAAAACATTCATAAAACTATTTTCATAAAACGTAAAAATGAAAATTTTAGACAGAAATTTTTTGTAAATTGTCCACAAATTTTGGTGTAAATTGTTCATAAAACAAAATTTTGGTGTAAAATATTCAGAAATCTATTTGCATAAAACATAAAACGAACGTTTTATCGAGAAATTTTGCACAAATTGTCCACATATTGTTCCGGTGTGAAATGCTCGTAGAACTTTTTACAAAAAATTTTAAATTACCTTTTTACACAGAACTTTTGTGTAAACTGTCCACAAATTTCAATGTAAATAGTTCGTAAAACTAAATTTTGGTGTAAAACTATTTTCATAAAATATTAAACAAATTATTTACCCAAATTATCCCCAACTTTCAGTGTAAACATTAATAAAACTAAATTTCAATGTAAAATATTCATAAAACTATTTGCATTAAAAAACAGAAAACAGAAATATTACATAATTTGTCCATACATTTCGGTGTAAAATGTTTGCTAAACTATTTTCATAAAACATAAAACAAATTCTTTACCCAAATTTAGCATAAATTATCAAAACATTTCACATTAATAAAACTATTAGCATAAAACTTAAAATGAACGTTTTACACTGAAATTTCGGTGTGAAAATAAAGCATAAAACAATGATGTAATAATTTATGCAACACTGGTTTTTACGAACCATTCTTATTTAAACCGTTATATTCAATTCAAATTTCAATTTACGTGAAAATGTTACTACTTAACAATTTATACCGAATTAGCAATTTACACCAAATTTCGGTGTAAAACGCTCTAAAATCATTCTTATGATAAGTGTGCATTTTTGCTCTGACCGAGTGAGTTTGGTGCCGATCTGTTGTCTGGACTCGAGTCTCTCTTGGTCGCTCATCATGGGCAGAATGTTTTTATCCTCTAGTTCTCTCTTTGACGGACGATTATTCAATTTGATCGCCAGCGAATCTTTCCGTAAGATCCGTAGAGCCAGTGTACCTGCTCAAACACACACAGATGAAAGATATTTAAACCGTACACACACACAAACACACACTATACGCAGTATTCCCAACAGAGCTCGTACTTGTAAACAACGAGTCATCATCATCTTCCTCTTCCTCGTCTTCCTCGTATGTGTTGACTGGTGAGTCTCTGTTTTCTTTCTCTTCTTCAGTCTCCATGAGGACCGCCGGAACCGCCTGCAGTACAGAACTACACAAACACAGACAGAGTTATGTGCCCTTTAATACTTTTATACTTAATTTAATATGACAGTTGTTAGGCGGGGTGCCAAGGTGTTTGCATTCAAAGGACAGAACTCCCCAGGGAGGCAAATAGCAACTGTATGATCTCTGAGAAAATCAGCATAGAAACGATCACGCAAAGATACCATCTCACACCCAACTGAGCAAGAATGGCCTCATTGTTGTCTTTCACATCTGTTCTCTCTCCTCCTCCCACCTCATGTCCCTCTCAGCTCAAAATCACCTTAAAACACACTTAAATATCTGGCTATTCATGTTTCATATAATAGAAAAGTCTCAGTGTGACTGGCACGAAGGTCTCATTAGCTTAACTGTAAAATATATAATAACACAGTTTTAAGAATTTAGAGGAATTCTGACCAGTTCTGGGGGCGTGCATATATCCTGTATGCAGATAAGGTGTGACCCCAGGCTTCCAAACCTATTCACCCCCAAATTCTTATTGTCATTCCATTTGGTTGTGATCTGGGCATTTAAGGAAGCTTAGCACATTGTTCATGTAGGGACTAAATATAATCATTATTTAGAACAACAAAATGTTGGTTGACTCGCCTAAATAATGTTAGTCATTACCTCTGATTACTGTTCACATTATTCTGGCCAAGGGTACATAGGAAACTATGGAGACTAATTAAAAGCCCAGAAAGTATTAGTCACTCCTCTGGCTGAGAGTAGTGTTATTTTAATTAAGTGTATGCAGACGTAGGGGGACTAAACTATTATTCAAATAAAAGTATGCAGGGAGCAACTTGTCTGAACAGTATTAGTCAATTACCTCTGGATAATGATCACGTATAACCCGGCCGGTGCGCAGAGTCTACTAGCAGGAATCCAAATGAACGAGTGCACGGTAAAAGTATAGAATTAACTAGAATAATCAAGCATCCAAATCTAGAGAAGGTCTCAATTGATGATCAGTAATAACTGGAATCTCAATCTAAATTCGAGGTCTAATATAACTGGAGTCAGATTAAATTATGAATGGAGTCAGATTCGGTCTTAACTAAATCAAATAGTTATGACGCTATAGACACACACGTACGAAAAAGACGAACGCGCAGATGCCTTCACCACTTCGCTGGATTCCGCCATTGGGCCAGCGAGGTGGCATATTTACACAGTTTAATACTTAGGGTTAGTGGTTTGTTCAAATCAAGTTCAAGTAGGGTTGGGAACTGAGAACTGGTTCAGATCTGGTTCCGTTTTTTTTTTTTTTATATATATATACTGGAAATATAAGTGCAGCGTAGTTCTAACGGGAAGACTAGCAGCTGCACATCATCGCACCATTAGCTAGGTAACTCCTAGCCAATCCTGCATCAGCCATCGCTTTATAAGTCTGCTCACAGTCTATCACATTGCTGTTTCAGTGTGCTAACACGGCAACCTCCACCACCCCACCACCACCAGTTGAGTCCCGTCCTGCACGGGGGTAGGCTTCTCGCCCCTGCCTCCTACAGTGGTGTGAAAAAGTGTTTGCCCTCTTCCTGATTTCTTATTTTTTTGCATGTTTGTCACACTTAAATGTTTCAGATCATCAAACAAGTTTAAATATTAGTCAAAGATAACACAAGTAAACACAAAATGCAGTTTTTAAATGAAGGTTGTTATTATTAAGGGAAAACAAAATCCAAACCTACATGGCCTTGTGTGAAAAAGTGATTGCCCCACCTGTTAAAACATAACTGTGGTTTATCACACCTGAGTTCAATTTCTCTAGCCACACCCAGGCCTGATTACTGCCACACCTGTTCTCAATCAAGAAATCACTTAAATAGGACCTGCCTGACAAAGTGAAGTAGACCAAAAGATCTTCAAAAGCTAGACATCATGCCGAGATCCAAAGAAATTCAGGAACAAATGAGAAAGAAAGTAATTGAGATCTATCAGTCTGGAAAAGGTTATAAAGCCATTTCTAAAGCTTTGGGACTCCAGAGAACCACAGTGAGAGCCATTATCCACAAATGGCGAAAACATGGAACAGTGGTGAACCTTCCCAGGAGTGGCCGGCCGACCAAAATTACCCCAATAGCGCAGCGACGACTCATCCAAGAGGTCACAAAAGACCCCACAACAACATCCAAAGAACTGCAGGCCTCACTTGCCTCAGTTAAGGTCAGTGTTCATGACTCCACCATAAGAAAGAGACTGGGCAAAAATGGCCTGCATGGCAGAGTTCCAAGACGAAAACCACTGCTGAGCAAAAAGAACATTAAGGCTCGTCTCATTTTTGCCAGAAAACATCTTGATGATCCCCAAGACTTTTGGGAAAATACTCTGTGGACTGATGAGACAAAAGTTGAACTTTTTGGAAGGTGTGTGTCCCATTACATCTGGCGTAAAAGTAACACCGCATTTCAGAAAAAGAACATCATACCAACAGTAAAATATGGTGGTGGTAGTGTGATGGTCTGGGGCTGTTTTGCTGCTTCAGGACCTGGAAGACTTGCTGTGATAAATGGAACCATGAATTCTGCTGTCTACCAAAAAATCCTGAAGGAGAATGTCCGGCCATCTGTTCGTAACCTCAAGCTGAAGCGAACTTGGGTTCTGCAGCAGGACAATGATCCAAAACACACCATTAAGTCCACCTCTGAATGGCTGAAGAAAAACAAAATGAAGACTTTGGAGTGGCCTAGTCAAAGTCCTGACCTGAATCCTATTGAGATGCTGTGGCATGACCTTAAAAAGGCAGTTCATGCTCAAACCCTCCAATGTGGCTGAATTACAACAATTCTGCAAAGATGAGTGGGCCAGAATTCCTCCACAGCGCTGTAAAAGACTCATTGCAAGTTATCGCAAACGCTTGATTGCAGTTGTTGCTGCTAAGGGTGGCCCAACCAGTTATTAGGTTTAGGGGGCAATCACTTTTTCACACAGGGCCATGTAGGTTTGGATTTTGTTTTCCCTTAATAATAACAACCTTCATTTAAAAACTGCATTTTGTGTTTACTTGTGTTATCTTTGACTAATATTTAAACTTGTTTGATGATCTGAAACATTTAAGTGTGACAAACATGCAAAAAAATAAGAAATCAGGAAGGGGGCAAACACTTTTTCACACCACTGTATCTCCAGCAGGATCTGACGGTTCCGAGTACAACAACTTCGGACCGCCAGACGGGGCTCACGCCAAAGACAGACATTACATTTCTGTTTTATGTTCATCAAATAAATGCAACCTAAAAAATTACTCAAATCTGCGAGTCTTCCTGACAGAACGGTATGATTTTTCGTGACTTTCAGTTCTGTTTAACGGTTACTGAACGTGCAATTTTCCAGCGATGCGAACGGAATACTAAACTAAAATACTCTCACAGTGTTTCCAGCAGTGCAAAACTACTTAATCTACAGCACGAAACAGTTATTTATGCAGTATAAATCAGTCGGTGTGGTTACTGAATCTTTTTATTTTATTACATTTATCTCTGATTTGTTTTATCTGCTCTGTTGAACTCTTAGATCATCTCATCATTTGGCAACAGGATACCGAGGATGGTAAATGCAAGAAAAATGGCATTTCTTATTTCCAAATAATTCTTCCTTAAAAGTACTGAAATAATCGTAAATAGAATCGGAACCGGAATCATTAAATTCCTTATGATTCCCATCCCTACCAATGAGCAATAGTTATAGTGGTGCTGTGACATCAAGAAAACATCTTTAATACATACTATTGTGATTTATTTCCTTTGAAGATGACCTGAATACATTAAAAATAAATAAATTTTCAGAAGATAAATATTTTTTAATTTTTTTATATTTACGTTAACGTAAGAGATTAATTGCAATTAAATATTTTTTACATATTAATTAACCCTTTAAGCCGGCGGGCCCACAGGTAAAAAATAATAATTTCAAAATATTAATAATCACAGTCTTGATCAACACAAAATAGGTATCGTTTGAAAGCTTAGAAACTCTACTTTCCAATGCATGTAGACATTATGACCAAAACTGAACAAGTTTATATTACATATGACCACCAGGAGATGGCGCCAAATACATGACACAGATTCAATGATGACTCAAATGGCACAGAATGAAACTCATTCTGTGAAATCTCATTACTAAAATCATGTCTGCATGCTATGCAAACCTTTAGTCATTGTTGTGTTTGCATGTGTAATTAGTTCTTATGTACAATTATTATGTTTTATTTGTTTGGAGATGTTTTTGGACACTATGATAACTTTTGATTGCTTTGTCGTATCAACACAAAATTTTACTCAGTTACAGTTGACATGATTGGGAACAAAACAAAAGCTTTTTCAGAGCCACCTTATTTACACCCAGAGCTATATAATGGCAAATAATGTTTTGGTGCGATTTTTCAGCAGTTTCTTAGGCTGAGAGTCATAGAATGTATCATAATCTATATCATTAAAACATTTGAAAAGTTTTCTTTACAATGATACCAAACACTTGACCCTCCTTGATTGTTTTTTAACAATTATAAGCCTTTAATGTTGGGTATGCCACTGAAACAGGAAATCGTAAAAAAAAAAAAAAAAAGAACTTAAAAGCTTAAAGAGTTAATAAGAATAAAATAAACATCTGACGTTGTGGGTACCGTTACAAGGAAATTGGCTTAATAAACAAACTGAATAATGACTTAATGAAAATGTACAAATGCAGAGAGGTTTCTGTGAAGGTCAGGTTTAGGCGACAGAAAATATTATTTGTTCAATATTAAATAAACAGGAGTCAATGAAAAGTCTCCAATATGACAGAACAACAAATGTGTGTGTGTATGTGTGTATGTGTGTGTGTGTGTGTTAATACACACCTCTCTAGTCTCTGCATGGTGAGCGCGAGTGTTTTATTGAGTTCTTCTATGATGCGGCTGGGCGGATGTATAGAGAGGGGTATTGTAGAGTACTGCTGCGGGTGAGAGTAAGTGAGAGTGTGTGTGTGCATGTGTGTGGCCAGTGATGGCAGACATTTCAGAGGAAACGAAGATGCCGGTTCACAAATCATCACTTTCTTTGGAGGGAGAGGTGGAGACAGTTTAGCAAGTGTTTCTAAGAGAAGAAAAAGCAAAAAAAACATCATTTAGTTTTTCATGATCATTTTCCACTTTTACAATTAAACAGACTGTTTTTACTATTGTATCTTAAAGACTTCCTAACACTGAATCATTGTTGATGTGTAACCAGGGCTGGCCGATACATTGAATATTCATAATATATTTGATTTGTGCTATGCGGAAAACAGGGACGGAATCGCGGAATCCAGTCATAAAAATGGAATTAACTCTCAAATGTGGAATGTCCCGGAATTTTACATATTTGGGATAAAAGGAATGGGTTCCCACTCTTTTCAAGGCACAATTTTCCAGGACATTTTATGTGCCCAACCGGTGTAATATTTAAGCAAAAACACACTAGAGGTCTTAATATGTATATTGTGGTTATTGGATGGTTATTTTGCCTGAATTCTGTATTTTACGGTTTAATTAAATTTGATATCAAAATGCTGTTTAATCAAATGAATTTATTAAAACTTTCAATCAAATGAAAATAGAAATATATTAACTTTTCAACATAACATTGCATTATTTTTATCAAATGAAGTGCCTTAATACAATCTGAAACAACAATGGAGATATTTTTGTCAAATGAAGTGCTGCACAACAAATCATCACAGATGTGAGATATTGCTTTATTATTATTATTTAATTGCATTTAATTACACTATACATTACATATCTATACAGTAGTAATATATTGTTGTCCTTTTTTTCACCCTTTTACACATCCATTTAAATCAAGCTTTTATTTTGACGTTTCTGTGTTTTTGACAGTAATCTCTCACCGCAGTGCGCTATATGACCCAGTGTGATTATTAAACCCCAAAAAGCTGTGATTTCATTAAATAAATATAGTCTGTATGTGCTGCATGCTTCAGAATGCTCTACTCTATGTCATTTACTACACAAACACATGATGGTCACGATGAGCAGTTTTGAACACATTCAATTTGAAGCGCGCAGCACATGCAGATTATATATTTACTCAATTAAATCGCAGCATTTTGCGGTTTAATAATGACTCTAAGACATATTGCGATTTTAATTTGATTAATTGTGCATTCAAACATTCATTTTCATCCCAAATATGTACAATTCCTTGACATTCTGTGTTTTATAGCAGATGCCGTTTTTATGACTGGATTTAGCATTTCTGTCCATGTTTTCCGCATAGCGGAAATCATAGGGCCGTACATGTTGTAACCGCAGTAATGGTAGACTCCAATCATTGAATTATTAAAAATGTATTCACATCCCGAGGTGTAAAGGCGGCATCACCACACTACCACCTCGGGGTGTGAATGCATTTTCAAAAAAATCTGCGGTCTGACCATTGTCATTGAATGAGGGCTTCGTTCATGACAGTCAACCGTTGATGTTGTTTCACAATGCACAGCCGCTGACAGTGACAAAACTATACGAACTGATGCATTTGACAGCCATGACAATCATTACTATGTTTTTATAGATGCAGCACAAACCTTGTTAGCGACACAGTCAAACAGTTTCGTTATACAAAAATATTTTCCAGGACTAATTATTATTTTCCAGGACATTTAGGTATTTTTCTCATTTTCCATGACTGGAAAACTGCACTGCAAAATTCCAGGTTTTCCAGGACGAGTGGGAACCCTGCCAAATTCAAATCGGATATGTCCTAGCGTGATGATTAATCCACAAAAAGTGCAGATTTAATTGAATAAATATAAAGTCTGCATGTGCTGCACACTTCAAAGTGAATGAGTGAAGCTGTCATCAAAAACATACAAACTGAAAGTGCTTTATTGGGTTTTCCGCCAAAATAAAAGCTCAATTTATCTAGATGCATGAAATGTAAGAAATTGAAACAGACATGCACTATAATTAAAATTAAAGTATTGTAAAATGTAATATTCAATATAATAATAAAAATAACAAATAATTATATTTCAACTATAATTGTATTAATATCTCACAAGCAAGAGATCTGTTGTACTGAATATAAGTGCTTTCATTAATACTGTGATGCTGAGTTCGCTAGTTCGCTAGTTCGAATCCCAGGGTGTGCTGAGTGACTCCAGCCAGGTCTCCTAAGCAACCAAATTGGCCCGGTTGCTAGGGAGGGTAGAGTCACATGGGGTAACCTCCTCGTGGTCGCTATAATGTGGTTCGCTCTCAGTGGGGTGCGTGGTGAATTGAGCGTGGATGCCGCGGAGAATAGCGTGAAGCCTCCACACGAGCTACGTCTCCGCGGTAACACGCTCAACAAGCCACGTGATAAGATGCACGGACTGACGGTCTCAGACGCGGAGGCAACTGAGATTCGTCCTCCGCCACCCGGATTGACGTGTGTCACTACGCCACCACGAGGACTTAGAGCGCATTGGGAATTCCAAATTGGGGAGAAAAACAACGAGTCTCTCTTGTCTCGTATCTAGTGAGTATCGAGTGTTAAAACAGATGTTTTAAATAAACTGCATTAGCACAATTAGATTTATTTCCAGGAATAAATTCAAACAGTCTGTTCCAATGAATGCAATCGAAGCACGATTCGTTTGCGGCATTTTGAAAAAAATTAAAGTCTCCATGTGGAATTTTTCTTGTATTAAAATGTTTTTGTAAAATGTATATGTAGGTTAATATTGCAATATTTAACTAGTTTATTACAATATATTGTTATATTGGTTTATATAAATAAAAATAATCACTCTTTCTTGTGTTCAATTGGTGAAAAACTGTGAATTATGCCTTTAAAACACTATTTTAACTAGATTTTTTTTTACGGTATTTTACTCGCATTTAACAGTAAATCTACTCTGATAAAATTGGTGTTTGGTTGAAATGATGTTCCTCTATTGAAAAACAAATTACCCTTTTAAGCCATTTCAGAGCAAAATCATAAATACATATGAAATTATATTATATATAAAAATAAGATATAAATCAAATATCATCCAGGATGAAAAAAGGCAAACAATAGTGTAAATGTGGGCGGTCATATGTTAATGAGCTCCGGTCATATGTTAATGAGCTCCGGTCATATGTTAATGAGCTCATGGTTGTGATTTCATAATCATGAGGATTTCTGAAACAAGCCGGGGGGTTTCTGTTGTTGTTTTTTTGCAGTTTAGTTTTAAATAAATGTTCTGGGTGGACTGGAGAGGAAGTTCTGAAAGTCGCAGTATGTCACATACAACATCAAACTCTTTAGAGAAGTCTACAGAAGAGCCCTCAGTAGTGTGTTACCTGTCAGGTGGTTAGGTATTCTGCTGTATGGCTTCGGCGGTAAGGCAGGAGGCTGTTTTAACACTGATGGCCTCATGTGCGTGATGTCAGCATTGTCGCTTGGCAACGGCACAGGTTTGACAGAGGGCGGGGCTTGAGATGGCTTTGAGACGAGATCAGTGAGACATGTCACTGTTTCTCCAGACGACTGGACCTCTGAGAAAGAAACTAGATCGGACAGAGGGAATATGACTGTTTATAAACTGTACTCGTTACTAGTCCATTTTTACAAAAACAAAACAAAACAAACAAACAAACCAAGAAACTATGATGAACATTATAAGTGAGCTTATTATAAAAAAATGCTAATGACCCATTTAAAGACTGTAGTTGTGTATTGTAACACACCTGTAACGGTGACGCTGGTGTCTGTAGATTCTGATATTGGACTGATGACCGTCTGTCTGTCCAAATCACTCACACACACATGACCGCTGTCAACACTCACCTCATCTACAAAGACACAATCAACACTTTGTGATATTTGAGATATTTTAGTTTAATTTAATAATTCAGGGTTCTCACATTTTTTGACCAAATTCCATGATATTGCCAGGTTTTCCATAACCGTGGAAACCCATATAACCCCCCATAAATTATGCTTAATTATAATTATTTAATGAGTCAAGTGGAAGAAGTAGTCCTGTGAAATGTAATCAAAAGTTATTATAATAAAAATAATATTTATTGTAATACTGTATTTTTAATAACATTTAATAATGTAATAAATAATAATAATTATTATAATAAATATAAAAATAATTCCTCATTTATTAACTACTTTCCTTTGCCTAGATATATACAAAACAATGTTTTATTAATTTCAGATCTATATTTTAATAATTTATTTTTTTAAATACTTTATTTATTTTCTTTTGCCTAAACTTAAAAGAAACTGTTTTAATAATAGTAGACATACACAAAATACAATATTTTATACCTATATTTTACTTTAGTACTATTTTTTTATTAAAATAAATTATTTTCTTTTGCCTAAACTTAGAAGTGACTGAATAAATGCTTAATCATTTTTTTAAAATTAGACCTATATTTTACTTTTTTATTATTTGTATTAAATATTTTTTTTTCTATTAACTATTTTATTTTGCCTAAACTTAAAACAATGTTTTATTAATTTTAGACCTATATTTTAGTTTATTATTATTTTTATTAAATATTTTAAATTTTTATAAAACATTTTCCTTTGCATAAACTTAAAAGAAACATTGTTTTAGTAATTTTATACATATATTGTACTTTAGTTGTATTATTTATTAAATAATTTAGATTTTTTATTACAATTTTGGTCATTTTAAATCTCCAATAATTTATTTTCATTAAATATTTTTTCTTTTTTATTAAGTGTTTTTTTTATCTAAACTTAAAACTATTTTTTAATTATTTTAGACCAATATTTTACTTTATTAATATTACGAATTAAACATTACTTTTTAATTATTAATTTTCTTTCGCCTAAACTTAAAAGAAATAATGTTTTAATAATTTTAGACCTACATTTTATTTTATTATTATTTTTATTTAAATATGTTTTTCTTTTTTATTAATGTTTTTTTTGTTTTTGGCCAAATTTGAGAGAGTGAGAAATAATTGAAAAAAATCTCCTATTGTTTTAAAATAATTTTAGAACTATATTTTGATTTATTATCATTTATTTATTTATATATATTTTTTCTTGGACATGATTTGCAACACTTTTCTCAGAATGACCCGTGTGTGTGAGTATCACTATTTACCTGTCTCATACACTTCCTTCAACACTCCTCTCTTGATGAGCTCTTCTCTGCTCTGACGTGTCGACATCTTCCTCTCCAGAACTGTCAATAATTCATGAAACAAGCCAAAACTGAAAACAGCTAAAGATAGCAGCGCATCAGTCTGTACGTGTGTGTGTGTGTGTGTGTACAGGTAGTTGTGCACGTGTGCAGTATTTTCACATGTGTGTGTTTACCGGCAGATGTCTGTTTGAACGAGTCACTCTTTTTCTTTCTCCACTTCCATGGTTTAAAGAGTCGTCCTAGACTGGCCAGTTTGCTGCGCCGGCGGATTGGTGGTGTGTGTGTCCCGGGCACCAGAGAATCCGAGCGCATCGCCGCCAGACGCTCAGCGCCCTCTACTGAACACAAGACATGCGAGACATTTTAAAGAAATAGTTCACACAAAACTAAAAATGTTGCCATCATTTACTCGCCCTCATGTCATTCCCAGTCTGCATGCAGTTATTTTTTCCATGGAACACAAAAGAAGATTTTTTTGGAGCTTGTCCGAAGTGCTGTTTTCCTTACAATGAAAGTGGATGGTGATTTTTACCATAAAGCTCTATAAATAAAAAGTACCATAAAAGTAGTCCATAATACTTATATATTAAGATTATATATATACTGAATATATATATCTGCATATACGCATATATTATATTAGAAGAGTTCTGAAATCAGACAATAGTTTTGTGTGAGAAACAGACTCAGATTTAAGTTGTTATTCACTGAATATCTTCCCTTCCACCACAGCTTTTAAATCTCTTTGCATTTCCATATATTCAAACTTAGAGCACCGCAATTAATCACGTGACACATGAGAACCAATAGCATTCAGCATCATTGACGCTGAAGCAATCATTTAGTTTTAAAACACTTAATATTGCGTACAAGTCGCATGATCTACTTTTATGTAACTTTTATGCTGCTTTTTGTACTTTTTGGAGCTTAACAGTAAAAATCACCATCTGCTTTTATAGGAAAAAAAGAGCAGCTTATTGTTCAAAACTTCACTATTTTGTTAAATGAAGGAAATAAAATCATACCGGTTTTAAAGAACATGAGGGTCAGAAAATTATTGAAATGATTGATTTTTTTGGATGGACTACCCCTTTAAATAAATCATACTTTACAAAACTTTTAAGTGTAATGTAAATGAGCAAAAACGTTTAAAATGTCTAGGACAAAAGCTACATCATGAAGTCTTCAATAAAATCAGAACTGTTATAAATGTGCTAAATGAACCAAAATAATTCAGGCTATTTTTAAAGGTAAAGAAACTAGGCGAATAACTGCATCATAAATGCAGCAGCAGGGAGCAAATTCCTTTAGGATCAAATAACTGGAAAAACTAATCTAACCAATCCAATAATCACCACAGAATTTAATAAAACACTTTTCCACCCTCTTTCTTTCCTTTTTGTCCGAGACGTGTTTTTATCATTTTTTCCATAAAAAAGCACATTTATTATTAACACATTTATTCTGTTAGATGAGGTGAAATTAGAAAAGGAAAAGACTGTCAAAGTCACATATATATAGTATAATCCCAATCTTCCGACGGCAGGAGAATAAGAGATACGCTTCATATCATTATAGTTCTGCTCTGATAATCCAAAATTCATTTCCCACTCATGAATAATATGGTTTCTTACTGATTAGAAAGGGCCTAATAAGTAATCACTCCATATTGTATTATGAGTTCAGCTTCTATTCTGCCTAAATAAATAAGTGGTTTTAATTCGGTCACTTTTTCAGCATGCAAAGAACTTTGCTTTGAAATGAGTAAATGAGAGCAATGCAAAAGACCTTCAACAGAAGCAAACAGAAGTTATAGTCAAAGGAAACGGTGCTCACAACCCATTTTCCTCACATAATTTTGATATTTCTGTGTTATACAGGATATTAAATGAGAAGAAATGTAGGTTGGGGCTCGGTGACATCAGTAGGGCTGAAACGAAGGATTATTTTGATAATCGATTAATCTTCAATTATGTCTTCAATTAACTGAATGAAAAAATGACATTTTAATTCCTGTATTTTGTTAAATGTTTTTTAAATAGAAATTATAAAAAATAAAATGTATTCCTGTATTTTGTTAAATGTTTTTTTAAATAGAAATGATAAAAAATTACATTTTAATTCTTGTATTTTTTAAAAATGTTTTTTAATAGAAATTATAAAAAATAAAATTTTAATTCCTGTATTTTAATAAACTTTTTTTAATAGAAATTATAAAAAAAACATTTAATTCCTGTATTTTGTTAAATGTTTTTAATAGAAATTATAAAAAATAAAATGTATTCCTGTATTTTGTTAAATGTTTTTTAATAGAAATTATTAAAAAAAAAAAAATAATTCCTGTATTTTGTTAAAATGTGTTTTTTTTTTTTTTACAAAAATTATTAAAAAAGAAATTTTGCTTCCTGTGTTTTATTAAAATGTGTCTTTTTTTTTTTTTTTTTTTTACGGACTTAAGGATTTGGTTCGATTCACGGTACTGAATTCACAATTTGATACTCTCACTTTAAACAAAGCCTGATTTATGAGAAGTTACATTTGAATGTTTTTTATTAAGCTTGTTATGATCTTTGAAGTGTTTCTAAAGTCACGTCAATTTGTCTCCCTCATTTTTCAATCGAGTTATCATGTAAATGCATTTTACTCTACTGTAGTGACATCACTGACGGAGTACACGCCACACATATCCAATTAATCGATAATGAAATTGGCTGTCGATGATTTTCATTATCGATTATTATTAATTTTATTGATTAGTTGTTGCAGCACTAGACATCAGACAGAAAGGATAGTTGTTACAGAGGTGGAGCAAGCAATTACATTTTGATGACCATTTTATTTCTTTAGAATAGTGTGCAAAAATAACATTTGAAAATAAATAGCTTCTACTCAGAAACGTACATATGTTCATATAACATTTTTAGCTTTACTTAATTTGCACTAATGTGTATAAAATATCAATTATAAGGTGAACTTAATGATACATAATGTAAATTCATAATTGTGAGCTCCTTGAACTTCTTCGTTTTAAAAAATCCATAAATTAAGATTTTAAGTACGACTAACTCAAAACGATCAAGTGCAGACCTAAGCCCTTGCGCTTGAATAATTTAAGCACAATTGTTTGTTCAAAAGAAATTTATCGGGACGTTTAATTAGTTGTTATTCAGAATTCATAGAGATTTCAGCTCATTTTAGTATTATTGATGTTGTTTTACTGTAATTATAATAATGTTTTGTGTAAAGTTATAGGGTGATTTGGTGAAGTTATTGCATATATGTAATTTTTCGTTGCACATGTGAATGTATGTAGCTGGAATGCAGCTTTATCTGCACTTCTTTGTGGAATCAATTGTTTAATGACTGGCCTCAGTTGAGCCAATTAAATAGAAACAATACTATTAAAGTTCATTTGAAACAACGTGCAATTAGTTGTAAAATCTTCAGAATCTGATTCTGAATAGCACAACCGTTGCACTAAAATCACTGGAAACTTCCTCTGGGAGAACTCGAAGTGTTTTTGGCTCCTTCGCCTCTTAGTCTTTTTCTCTAAACTAAAACAACACCAACTCTCAGAGTGTGTAAAAATAGCTTGGGTGCATTACAAACGGGTCAGCAGGTAAAGGAAAGTGTGATGCTCGTTTTCCAGCTAAACACTAAACTGAGTACCACTAACCGTATAGACTGACATATGTAAGCAGTGGCGCCAGAACCGGGGTGGACGGGGGGGCCCATGCCCCCCCCCCCCTTTTAGCGTACACCTCAACTGAACTTTGGCTGACATAAAAATATGCACACATCTGGCACACGCATTAATAGCAGTATAGCCGAAGTCTTTCTAGCAAAAAGTCAAAGTCAGCACCTATCTACTTGAATGGGGAAACACCGAAATCTCAATAACGGTAGGTCAAGACTACAATCAAAGAACCAAAAGAACAAATCAGCAATAAAATCTGACAACACTGGTATCATAAAGGGTGCTTCTTTATCTCATATTACGCTAAAAAACGGCATTTTCTCAGCTCGTGTAGCTAATGCACATGCACGTTCTAGAGTTGATTGACAGGCGATGTCCGTATCTAAAAGGTGATTGGCTCTATTAACTGTAAGGCGGTGATTGGCTCCTGTCTACATACGTTGAGTGCTCAGAGCTCCTTGGTTGGGCCCTCCAATTTCTCCCATTCATTTGAATAGAAGTGGCCCATCTCTGCTAAATAGCCTCTGATATAGCATGGGAACTGACCGAAAAGGAGTGACTACAAGCTGCTTTGAGACACTGATTTCCTATTCTTGATAGAAAATAATGATCAAACTGATGTCTCCCTCAAGCAATCAAAAGATCAGGCATCAGCAACCTCAAGTGATGAGCTCTTCTGAAACACACTTCATAAAGATTTGAAACCTTAACAAACCATTTGTTTCAATCCAACGCTTCATGACTTGATCACGTCATGTGATTTCACCGGCAGGTATCACTCGTGTGTGACGGTACAAGCACTTCAAACTATAGAATAATTTACCGAATCAACCGATTCTCTTGATTAAGAATAATCACACCCACGCTAACTAAAACAATAAGAAACCCATGCCATAACATAAATTACATAATTAACATTACATGAGACATACCTCATTAATTATGCGGTGAAAACAGCCAATAGCAATTCCTCAAGCATCAACAACAACAGACGTTAAAGTATATTCCTGGTAAGGACTATAACTCCATGTAGTTTTAGCATCTGATATTCATTCAAATAGGTAAACGTGACATTTTTGAAAATATGCAGACGTCTGATCGGTCCATCTAACCAGTGATCTACAAAAAGCCCTGGAACATGAATAAAACAAGCTAGAAATTAATGAAAGTGGACGAGCGCGTGCTGGCTGTGACTGCCTTTTTGTGTTGTTTGTAGACGCGTGTTGAAACATAAGGAGATATTCTGTTACACACAAGTCCTGATGTTTATGTTAGTAGTTATAACTTGCATGACATGACTTACACCGATCAGCCACAACGTTAAAAGCACCTGCCTAATATTGTGTAGGTCCCCCTCGTGCTGCCAAAACAGCACCAACCCGCATCTCAGAATAGCATTCAGAGATGAATTCTTCTCACCATAATTGTACAGAGCGGTTATCTGAGTTACCGTAGACTTTGTCAGTTCAAACCAGTCTGGTCATTCTCTGTTGACCTCTCTCATCAACAACGACGTTTCCATCCACAGAACTGACGCTCACTGGATGTTTTTTATTTTTGGCACCTTTCGGAGTAAATTCTAGAGCGTGAGAAAATCCCAGAAATGCTCAAACCAGCCCATCTGGCACCAACAATCATCCATGTGATTATCTAATCAGCCAATCGTGTGGCAGCAGTGTAGTGCATAAATCATGCAGATACGGGTCAGGAGCTTCAGTTAATGTTCACATCAACCATCAGAATGGGAAAACAAAATTTGATCTCAGTGATTTGGACCATGGCATGATTGTTGGTGCCAGATGGGCTGTTTTTTTTTTATTATTATTTATTTATTTTTTATCCCCTTTTCTCCCCAATTTGGAAGCCCAATTCCCACTACTTAGTAGGTCCTCGTGGTGGTGCGGTTACTCACCTCAATCCAAGTGGTGGAGGACGAATCTCAGTTGCCTCCACTTCTGAGACCGTCAATCCGCGCATCTTATCACGTGACTCGTTGTGCATGACACCGTGGAGACTCACAGCATGTGGAGGCTCAAGCTACTCTCCACGATCCACACACAACTTACCATGCACCCCATTGAGAGCGAGAACCACTAATCACGACCACGAGGCAGTTAGCTCATGTGACTCTACCCTCCCTAGCAAACGGGCCAATTTGGTTGCTTAGGAGACCTGGCTGGAGTCACTCAGCACGCCCTGAATTCAGGGGTGATAGTCAGCATCAGTACTCGCTGAGATACCCAGGCCTCCACCAGATGGGCTGGTTTGAGTATTTCTGGGATTTTCACACACAACCGTCTCTAGAATTTACTCAGAATGGCGCCAAAAACAAAAAACATCCAGTGAGCGGCAGTTCTGTGGACGGAAATGCAGAGAATGCTGACAAAGTCTATGGTAACTCAGATAACCACTCTGTACACTTGTGGTGAGAAGAATATAATCTTTGAATGCTATTCTGAGATGCAGGTTGGTGCTGTTTTGGTGGCATGAGGGGGACCTACACAATATTAGACAGGTGGTTTTAATGTTGTGGCTGCTCGGTGTATATGGTAGTCATAGAGTGACCATATACTGTTTGCACAATGTTATCAGGTAAAAGAACAGTGGTTTAAAACCTATGTGGGTTTCGTATTATTCTTCTTTCAAGAGGGAAATTTGACTTCATTCACAGTATGACAAGACTGATATTGAACATTAGTCATAAAGTCAGCAGCATTAGGCAAAGTAGGATAATGAGCAAATATTGCTTTGTATCCTATTATTAGGGAAGAGGAAATAACTTTAACCCTTACCTCTTCAAGTCACACAATGTCAAATGCAATATGCTGCTTTAAAACGGTATAAAACACAGGGCATATTGTGCTTGTGTAATGTTGTTGAATGCAGACACAAACAATTAAACGACTGTCAAACGATTTAACAGACACATAAAAAGAGGGACCGAAACACAAGAGCACGCATTTGAACCAACAGCTTTCCAGAAGTATCCAAAACTGAAGACAGCTGCCTCATCAAAGATATGTGTGAACTGAATATAATGACAAGTGTATGCCAGTCTGTGCCAGTGGCATGGAAAAAGATTGGAATCTGTTTAGTTAGATTACATCAGCATTCTATGTTGATAAACAACTAGTCAATCACCGTGATTTTGACAATTTTGGAAGCTGATCTGGTGTAAATAACCCATATTATTTTTATTTTATTTTATAAATTGGCCATATTGACGGTGGAATGTTGTTGTGATGACGTCACAACCAGCCCACCCCAAGTGTATGTAGGCCATCAAGACATTAACAAAATGTCTTGTTAGTAGGACTCAAAATGACTCAAAATAAACCGACAGAACATAACAACAAACATTAAAATAAGGAAGAATCTATCAATGATTCAATGCCAAAATAAAAGCACATCAGCAGCACATAACAAATATTACATAACAATTATTTACAATACTTGTAACATGCAGTTAACACATAACTATTATCTGCAGTAGCTTGTTACTTTATTACAATAAAAAAAAAACAATGTCACACTGTTATTGCAATTAATAGCCTACATGTAATATTTGTAAAATAGACACTGTAAAGTGTTACAATATAACATGAGAGTGAATTACCAAATAAAATGTGTTACTATTTAACTATCAATAACACATCAACACGGTAATAATGTAATATGTGACCCAAGGACCAACACTGATGGATTATTAGCACATTCATTTCTGACCATCACACGCGTTGTAATCAGTGTTGGGTAAGTTACTCTAAAAAGTAATTAATTACAAACTACTAATTACATCTTCTACAGTGTAATTAGATTACTGTACTAATTATTCTGCATTACTTATTACTAATTACTTTCTAAAACCCTTATCAGCCTGAACCAGATGAAAAATACAAGGATAGACATGAAACTGTTCTTTTAATTCTTTCAAATAAATCATATTATTAATTATTCATGAACTGGCCAAAGAATTTAAGGGGGCGGAGTTAAATTAGAAAACATACATTTTAGACCTTAAATTTTTATTTTAAATTCACTATAGTTTTTTAACAATATTTTTCTATAGTCTATACAGTATTAAACGCAATTACATCAGAAGTAACTGTAATTAAATTAAGAGTAATCCCTTACTTTTTTGTTCTCAATGAAAAAGTAATTTAATTACAGTAATTAATTACTTAGTAGGCTAATGCATTGCAGTCAACACTGGTTATAATACACGTTTGTGGATCGAGCATCTGTCCGGGCGGGCCCGTTATCCGCGGCTGCATCATTCAGCATCACTCACCGTCCCGGATCTCATTCCCGCGGCTGCAGTTACTGCAGATGTGCTTGATATGACCGGAGATCACAAACGGCGTGTTGTTGTTACCGGGGGCGGCCGGTTGCCGCAGTTTAACCAGATTAAACGCTCTCCGTTTGCGCGGTTTCTCCGCAGGCGCGGGCGATACCAATGATAGTGACGATGAAGAAGAGGACGCGTTCTCCCGTAGCCGAGCGGTGATCCAGGTCCCGTGCGCTCCCGTGAATGCGGGACCCGCCATGGGCGCAGCCGCCACTGATTAAGCCACCTTCCCCGTCGGTATCTTCTTTAACATCTCATGCTTTTAAAACCCCCGTTTCCCGGTAAATACATCAGTAACGCTTGCTATATTTGCGCAAATTAAACCAAAATAATAAAGAACGCTCGAATGGCGCAGATTTGTTTATCATCAGTGGGCAGATGCGCCTCTCGGTAGCATCACTTCAAATTCATCAACGTGACGCAAAAATCTCTGCGTAAAAATACGCGGACCGGAATCTGCCGTTAACGGGAGCGAATTTACGAATCCCATCGCTGTTATGAATATGAATGACGTGATGTGACGTTTGCCCAGTAGGCCACGTCTGATTGGAAGACGTGAAGGCTTGGCTAATGAATATTAATGACGCAAAGTGACGTTTGCCTGGTAAGCCTAGCTGATTGGCAGACGTTGGGAACTGGGCTACTACGCTGAAGGCTTTGGCTTATGAATATTAATTAGGTTCCATGAAGGAAGCTCGCCAGCGTAATCATATTCATGAGCAACTACTTCGGTGTAGTAGGATTCGTAATTTCGCTGTCCGCACGGTCCATTCTGAGAGAATCCAGACCGGATCTACCGACAGACCCCGCTTACGTCACCGTATTTCGAATAACGTCGCACCGCTAGAGGCTGCGGTTCTTCAAACCCAGATAAAAATAATATTATAAAATTAATAACTGTAATATTGTTTTCCCATAAGACCCACACCTGCTTCAGAAATGTAGCTCTAATAACTATTATACATATGGATATTTTTTTCTTTTTCAAACTGGGGTCTGGGATCACCAGGGGGCCACAAGGCAGTGCTAGGGGTCCACAAAAATTCAGGGGGAAAGTTACCATCACTGTAAAATAATATATATATATATATATATATATATATATATATATATATATATATAATGAAAAATATATATATTTCTTATTTTAAAAAATAAGAATAAAAAACATATATATATATATATATATATATATATATATATATATATATATATATATATATATATATATGTATATATGTATATATACATATATATTTCAAAATAAAAATATTTAATTTTATAAAAATAAATATATTTTTCCCAAAAAATTAAAAATTATATATATATATTAGATTTACACATTTCAATTTCATTACAAAATTTCATCAAATTAAATTGAGTAATTTTTCATCAAATAAAATAAATATTTTAAGTTTTATCAATTTAAATTTGTTAGACATTACACAATTAAATTTAAGGGAGTTTTTTTATGAAATTGAAATGTGTCAATCTTAAAAATAGGCTACATTTTGTGTGTGTGTGTGTGTGTGTAATAAATAGGGATTGTATTTCACTATTCTCTGTATAGCTGCTTTGGAACATTATTTATTGTGAAAAGCGCTATACAAATACTTTTTTTAATGAATTGTCAAAATGTTTCCTAATTAATAAAAAGCAAAAAAAAAAAAAATCCAGATAATAGTTTAATAATTTACAGTGGTTTTAGTACAATGATAATATAAAACATGTCTCTATAATATCAAGTTTACTATTTTTCTCACATTTAGGGGTCCCACGCAAGGGGATCATCACATTTGGGGGTCCTCGGCAAGTCGATCTAATTACTAGACCGGTTATATTGTCTAAGTCGAAATAAAAATTTACATATTATTATTTTTATTTTCTAAAGGTTTATACACCTAACATTACTTTAACAGTGGATAAAAAAAACTATTTTCCAGTAAATATTTTCCAGAAAATAGTGTAATAATTTATTTTGTTTAATTTAGCCAACAAACTGTTGTCTTTATAATATCATGATGACTATTCTTCACACAGTATAAATGGGTATATGAATGTAATCACTCATAACATAATCAGTTACACATTGTAACATACTCGTTTTCTCTTCTCCGTAATTGTTTGTTTGGAAAGAGTATTCCTGTAGGATCAGGCCTGCAACAAACAATTGTTCAGAAACGAGGTCAGAGGTCATTTTAAATGTGGCAGAAGTCATTAGAAAATAATTACCCCCATGTAGTCTTCTTTAAACTATACACACCATCACAATACAGTGGAAATGTGTAAATATCATTTATCAGCCACGACTCTCCTCATCAAGACACATGATTTGAGGTACAATTCACGTCTGTACACACTGAAGTTTTATTCTCAGGGTTAGAGGTTTGATCAAATCATTATAGAGATCATCAAAAGAATCATTTAAAATCAGTCTTTATTGAACTCGACCATCCTTGTTGTTTGGCAGCTCTGGTGGTTTTTGTTTGGGGTTTCTTGACTAAACGCGGCTCAGGACTGAACAAATGCAATATTATCCTGTATACATGTGTCTCGCTCTTTCTCACTTCAAATCTCCAGCAGATGGCAATCTCTGGTGCTAATTCACACGTGTGTGTGTGTGTGTGTGTGTTCCATTAAGCACCACATGGCTAATTGTGGTAATTGTAAGTATGTGTGAGCTTAATCATGTGTTTGTATTGTGTTTTCTTCAAAGTGTGCAAACACGTGCATACATTTGTTAAAAACAGTCTAGGTCATATTTAACCCCTCAAAAACAAAAGATATATATATATTATTTTTCACTGTGGCATTATTTTCTTGCCAATTAAGCACCCAAATTCTCATTGCAAAATCATAATACCTAAAAATAGGCTTTATTTTCTTTACGCAAAATATAAATTCCTAATTCTTTTGATTTTGGGGTGGAATATATTTAAGCTTGATTTACTTAATGACTACACTGAAAAAATACGTTTTTTGCACACAGTAAATTTTAATGGTATAAAATGAAGATCTACTTAAGTTCATGACATAATATTGATTAAAGTGAGTAAATTGAACTTAAAAGTTTTAGTTAAAACAGTAACTGTTGACTATCACCCCTGGAGTCGTGAGTTAGAATCCAGGGCGTGCTGAGTGACTCCAGCCAGGTCTCCTAAGCAACCAAATTGGCCCGGTTGCTAGGGAGGGTAGAGTCACATGGGGTAACCTCCTCGTGGTCGTGATTAGTGGTTCTCGCTCTCAATGGGACGTATGGTAAGTTGTGTGTGGATCACGGAGAGTAGCATGAGCCTCCACATGCTGTGAGTCTCCGCGGTGTCATGCACAACGAGTCACGTGATAAGATGCACGGATTGACGGTCTCAGAAGCGGAGGCAACTGAGACTTGTCCTCCGCCACACGGATTGAGGTGAGTAACCGCACCACCACGAGGATCTACTAAGTAGTGGGAATTGGGCATTCCAAATTGGGAAAAAAGGGGATAAAATAAATAAATAATAAACAGTAACTGTTACTTAAAAATTTGAATTAAAATTTAAATGAATAGTTTATTAGAAAAATTCAAATTTTAACTCACCTTATAAACAAATGAGTAACCATGTACCTCATTACATACAAAAGCCTTCCACAGGAAAGCTTTAATGCACACAGACCAAAACAATTTGCACAAAACACACGATGATGGTAACAACCAACAGATCATTTTTTTGATCATGAACGGGTAATTCTGAGTAGAAAATGAACTCCATATTGTAAATACTTATAGTTATTTCAAATTGTAAAATAAAGAAAACTTAAGCTTAATTTTATACTGTTCTTACTAGTTTTAATTAAGTTACCATTACTCTTTCAATCCTAAAGTTGTCATTAATAAAAACATTCAAGTGGTCCTAATTAAACAGTACTTGAAACGTCACATTTTGGAATCATAAATCATATATTTACATTCTGAGTAATACTAACTCAAAATTATCAAGTACAAAATTGCAGCTGTGTGGATTACCCATAAGCCCTTGCTATTATTATGTATGTTTGGTCAAAACAAGGGAACTCACAGTAAGGAGAAAAATAATAATTGTTATTTAAAACTGTATATAGTTTTAATTCTTCTGACTTTTGTTGTTGTTGATAGTTGTGATCTGTGTGAAGTCACCATGAGGGTGATTCGTGTTACCTCTGGTGAACTTGGAGCTTGTTAAATTTAAGCCTTTCTTATTTACTCAGTTGTACTTTACAAAAGTGCAGATTTATGTGCACTAAGAAGTACTGAGGAGCATCCAATGTGCCATATGGGTAACCTATAATTTCCTTTAAACTGTATAAGATGTGCTATAACTCAATTTAAATAATTTAATAAAAACAATGATACTTTTTTTCTCTCCTTTTTCTCCCCAATTTGGAATGCCCAATTCCCGATGCGCTCTAAGTCCTCGTGGTGGCGTAGTGACTCTTCTCAGTCCAGGTGGCGGAGGACGAATCTCAGTTGCCTCCGTGTCTGAGACCGTCAATCCGTGCATCTTATCACGTGGCTTGTTGAGCGCGTTACCATGGAGATGTAGCACGTGTGGAGGCTTCACACTATTCTCCGCGGCATCCACGCACAACTCACCACATGCCCCACCAAGAGTGAACCACATTATAGTGACCACGAGGAGGTTACCCCATGTGACTCTACCCTCCCTAGCAACCGGGCCAATTTGGTTGCTTAGGAGACCTGGCTGGAGTCACTCAGCACGCCCTGGGATTCAAACTCACGACTCCAGGTGTGGCAGTCAGCGTCTTTACTCGCTGAGATACAAAGGCCCCCAAAACAATGATACTTTAATCACAGATTAGTTCAATTAACTTAACATTACTTAAATAAATTAAGTTCAATTTACTTGAACCAAACAAGTATGTTTACTTAGAAAAGGCATGCAAACCGATTACCTTGAAAAATCTAAGTAAGGTCAACTAATTTTATTTGATTTTACAGTGACAAAACCAGAAGTTACTGAAGTAACAACAAAATCAACAATAAAAACGGTGTGAATAAACGTGCAAACAGTCAAACCAAGCAAGCTTATTAATTACTTAAGCTTGGGGCAAAGTTAAGTAAAATGTACTTATTTTATTTACCAGTGAAATGTACTAAAATTAGCAAGTAAATATGACAAGGTTTTCTACTTTAGGATTGATACATGATGTGCACATAAAACATTATGTTGGATTTACTTAAAATATGTATGCAGCAATGTAAAGATAACAAACAATCATAAATCCTATTTACTTATAAGCTGGAGCATTAATTTTTACATGTTTGAATGTAGAATATGCTTAATCTTTTCTGCTATATTTACTTAACCACAAAATGCATTTTTTCAGTGTCGAATTACACAATAATGTAAATAAACTCACAATAAATAATAGTATTTGTGCTGCAAAGTGACGATGATCATCATTATTATTTAAATAGATGAACAGGATGGCACAAATCAGTGCAGAATGAGTGTTTTGTAATTACTTCTGAACAGGAGTCAGTTTGGCACAAAGACAAACAGTTTAATCCATGTTGTTATGCAACTCTAGCCCCTTTAAACACACACACACACACACACACACACACACAGATGTCGTGTTTGGGGTTATTCGACAGACCCTGCAGTCAATGTCAATGTGCGTATCGAATACTCCATTCACAGTGTCTGTTGTGTCTGGCACAAAATACTCACACACCATATTGATTTATCAGCTCATTTAACCACAACAACACCACAGCACCACACACTGATAAAACACTTCACTAGTGAACACTGAGCGAGTCATCTCACATATGATCATGAAACATCAACAAAAAGGCCACAATGGTCATTTGGTTTATTTGTTTACTTATGCATCCTCGAAATAAGCACTGTTCTGCACTTTACTTTTATGAAATTGGACTAGATTGTTTTGATTCAGTTTAATTCTAATAATTTGAATAACTTTTTAATGATACTTTTCACATTTTTCAAATGATTTTTTTAGTAACTGATCTTAACATGAAACGGCATTCACAACATTTTACTTCCATTATGTAACGTACTCAAACAGATCAATTTTAGCCTATTTTTAAGATTTACGCATTTCAATTTCATAACAAAATTCCATCAAACTGAATTGTGAAATTTTTTTACTAAATTAAACTGATCAAACTTAAAATATTTAGTTTTTTTTTATTTATTTTGTTTAAGATGAATTAATTCAGTTTGATTGAATTTGTTATAATAAAACTGAAACGGGTGAATCTTAAAATTATTGTTTTGAGTGAACAGGATAGTCAAGTAAGATTTGATTTCATGTTGACTTTAATATGTCTGATTCTTTCATTTTAAATTACTATTGTGAATGATATGTGATATATACATTCTTGTCTCTCATTGTACAGCGGCAAGAAAAAGTATGTGAACCCTTTGGAATTAGCTGGTTTTCTGCATTAATTGGTCATTAAATGTGATCTCATCTTCATCAAAGTCACAAGTATAGACAAACACATTGTGCTTAAGCTAACAACACACAAACAATTATAATCTTTCATGTCTTTATTGAACACATCCCATTAAACATTCACAGTGCTGTGGAAAAAGTATGTGAACCCTAGTCTAAAGATGCCAACAAAAGCTAGTTAGAGTCAGGAGTTGACAAACCTGGCATCCAATTAATGAAACGAGATTGGAGGTGTGGGTTAGAGCTACTTTGACATTTTGAGTTTGCTATTCACAAGAAGCATCTGCTGACGTGGACCAAGAGATCTCAGAAGATCTACGATCAAGAATTGTTGCTTTGCATAAAGCTGGAAAGGGTTACAAAGTTATCTTGAAGCGCTTAGATATTCATCTGTGCACAGTTAGACAAACTGTCTATAAATGGAGATGATTTAGTACTATAGGTACTCTCACTAGAAGTGGCCGTCCAGCCAAGATGACTCAAAGGGCACACCGCAGAATGCTCAGTGAGGTAAAAATGAACCCTAGAGTGACAGATAAAGACTTGAAGGAATCATTGGAACTGGTTAACATCTCTGTTCATGAGTCTACTATACGGAAAACATTAAACAGGCATGGTGTTCATGGCAGGACATCATGAAGGAAGCTGCTGCTTTCCAACAAAAACACTGCAGCACGCATGAAGTTTGCCCAAGACCACCTTGACACTCCACAACGCTTCTGAGCTGAAGCAGTTCTGTACAGAAGAATGGTCCAAAATTTTTCTGAATGTTGTGCAGGTCTAATCCGCAGCTACCTGAAACACTTAGTTGAGGTTACTGCTGCCAACTGAGGATCGACCAGTTATTAAATCCAAGGGTTCACTTGCTTTTTCCACAGCACTGTGAATGTTTAATGGGATGTGTTCAATAAAGACATGAAAGGTTATAATTGTTTGTGTGTTGTTAGCTTAAGCACATTGTGTTTGTCTATACCTGTGACTTTGATGAAGATGAGATCACATTTTATGACCAATTAATGCAGAAAACCAGCTAATTCCAAAGGGTTCACATACTTTTTCTTGCCACTGTATATTCACTAGTGGTGATTGACCATAAACACAGAAACACACAGCGGTGGCTAATGCGGTGGCCTCACCTTTCTTCTTTCTGTACGGTACAAAAACTCAAAGAGAAATGAGATGACGACACAACATCTCTGCATTTTCATTGCAATAGAAACAATTAATTGTGACAGAAAAACACAGCCCGTAGGAAGTGTGTGTGAGTGTGTGTGTGTGTGTGTGTGTGTGTGTAGGTTTCTCTTGCTCCTTGCTTGAAAATGATCTCAAATTAGAGTATATGTCTCATTAAATTAATAATTAAATGTTTTTTGCTAGGTCAGTTTACTATTTTAAAATGTACTATATTACTATTGCTCTTAGTTACAGTGATTTGATCAAACCTCTAAGAGTAAGTATTTAACGTTCAGTGTGTTTGTGATCAAATCATGTGTGTTGTTTAGGAGAGGTGTGCTGTTACTTTACTAGATCACACTTACCATTTAAACCTGAAAAAACCCCATAGACTTACACTGAAGGAGGGACTCCAGTCAGATCTAGAGAGCAGAATATCAGAGAGATGCAAAACACCCTAGCAACCTCCCAGAACAACCTAGCGACCACCTAGCAACCTTCCAGAATGCCTTAGAAACCACACAGCAACGTGGTAAAACTATTCAGGACATCTTAGCAACCACAACATTTGACTTAACATGCTGACTTTAATCAGCTTCTCAAATCTTATACATGTTTAAAATTACACCGCCACTTCTCAGGTGATAACAACAGTCCTGAAGTATTTTAAGAGTCAAGCTACAGCTCCTCGTAGGCATCAAGATCCATTGATATGATTTCAGAACCTCCATCCAGCGAAGATGCTGGTAGGGCAACATCAGGACCAGAATGTGTTATTTTATCCATCTATTGATTCAGTCAATCTACTGACCAATTCTGTGCATTAAGGTCTATCCACACTAAAAACCAAATATTTGGTACGAAAATGTCCATTCAGGGTTGGGAGGGTTACTTTTCAAATGTATTCCACTACTGATTTAATTTGTAACATATTCCGATAGATTACTCAAGATGGGTAATCTAAATACTTTGAATTACTTCTTCAGCACTGAATGATTTTTTCACTTGTTTTGATTATAAACAAGTTAATAACAGGTGGAAAAAATGCACTAATATTAAAAATATATTCTCTGAAACAAAAAAGCCTAAATGTCTTATACAGTGTTGCTTCTAAAACAAGATATACAGGTATAACAGGTGTTACTAGAGAAAAAAAAATGATGATCTAACGTGGATTTTCCCCTTTTTCTCCCAATTTGGAATGCCCAATTCCCAATGCGCTCTAAGTCCTCGTGGTCGCATAGTGATTCGCCTCAGTACGGGTGGCGGAGGATGAATCCCAGTTGCCTCCGCGTCTGAGACAGTCAACCCGCGCATCTTATCACGTGGCTTGTTGCGCGCGTTGCCACGGAGACGTAGCGCGTGTGGAGGCTTCACACCATCAATTCACCATGCGCCCCACCGAGAACAAACCACATTATAGCGACCACGAGGAGGTTATCCCATGTGACTCTACCCTCCCTAGCAACCAGGCCAATTTGGTTGCTTAGGAGACCTGGCTGGAGTCACTCAGCACACCCTGGGTTTCGAACTAGCGAACTCCAGGGGTGGTAGCCAGCGTATTTTACCACTGAGCTACCCAGGCCCCCAACGTGGATTTTCTTGATAGAAGAGTGCATGTAAAAGGACTAGAAATAGCATTTAAGCTTAGCAAAAAGCTAAATGTTCACATGACAATTTACACGAGGTTAACTATTTCTGCAACTCCAAACTTACTTAAAAAACCCATGGAGTGAACACAACCACATCTTTTTATGATCGTATGTGGATTCTTTTTATTAAGCTCCCAAAAGAAAAATTCCTCAGTGACGTCATATCCACTTTTGACTCCTAACTAATAATAAGAGCGCCCTCTGTCTGCTCGTATGAATGCAACACATCACAAAAAAGTGTTTCATCGCTGTTTAAACGCTCCACAGATCGCATAATTTAATGTACTAATGTTTTCCAACCGAATAGGCTAAATCTTAAATTGAACAACTGACAATAAATTGCACAGTAATCTCTTCAGTACTTTTTGGATGTAACTGTATTCTAAATACCAGTGATTTAAATTGTAACTGTAGTGGTATACAGTTACTTATATTTTGCATTTTAAATACATGTATTCCGTTACTCAGGGGAACGCTGATCATGCCACTAATCCCACGTGTATTAATATTAGGACTGGGGATACATTTCAGATGCATCGTGACCAAATTTTGAGCTATTTGACTATAAATGTCTGTGATTCAGTACCGATTTTCAGAACATGTTCTACAAATCAATGTAAATACTTCTAAATAGTATACATTATGTATTAAACAATTAACATGTTACAAAATATAATATATGCAATATAGTATCATATTTATTGATGGAATACATGTTTAAAAAGCTAAAACCTGACCAAAATTATTAAAAAAAAAAAAAACGTTTTTTTGTATTAATTGCCAGCCCACTGTAACTTGTGATATTATCCTGGCATTAAAAAAGAAAAGTTGGGTTTGGGAGTTCGTTTGGAATATACTCGCAGCAAAATACACGTGCATGAATATTAAGACACCGTACGTGGGGGGCCTTGGTAGCTAGTTTGAATCCAGAGTGTGCTGAGTGACTTAGGTCTCCTAAGCAACCAAATTGGCCCGGTTACTAGGGAGGGTAGAGTCACATGGGGTAACCTCCTCGTGGTCATGATTAGTGGTTCTTGCTCTCAATGGGGCGTGTGGTAAATTGTGCGTGGATCGTGGAGAGTAGCATGAGCCTCCACATGCTGTGAGTCTCCTCGGTGTCATGCACAACGAGTCACGTGATAAGATGCGCGGATTGACGGTCTCAGAAGCGGAGGCAACTGAGACTTGTCCTCCACCACCCGGATTGAGATGAGTAACCACGCCACCACGAGGAGCTACTAAGTAAGTCCAAGTATCCAGCCAGAAACATACTTGAGTGAAAGTAAAAAAGTACCACATAAAATTGTATTTAAGGATGCTTTCACACTTGGTTCGATTGCTTGGCCCGAACCAGAGTTCGTTTCCTCCTTCCGCCCC